>NC_051273.1:32698813-32778813 GCF_015220745.1 Sebastes umbrosus
TCGGTGAATAAATGCTACAAAACTACAACTCCTCCGCAGTCCGGAGTCAACTTCCTGTAACCTGCAACTCTGGCTCCGCCTCTTAAGGTGGGCTGTTAAGGTGGACCAGCTTTACTCCTTAAAGAGACAATTAATATTTCTTTTAACCGATAGCGTTAGTGGTTTAAAATGCTTGATGTCGGTTAACGGTTAAACGGTTAATTAGTAACATCCCTAGTACAACCTCCTCTACTGCCGTCCAGTGACTCGTCAGCTGACAGCCGTCGGCAGCCACACAAGAGAGACACACTGACCTGAAGTTGACCCGGATGTCCTCATTCCGCTACAGCCCTAGTTCAAAGACTGACAGGACATTCTAAATGATTTCATGCTGAATTACACAGAAACATGAATGAAATTAGGCACAAGACATTTAGTGCAGACTTTTCCATTTGATGTAATTGTGCAGTAATAAAACAATGAGCTGGCACTGAAGTCTGCCTGAGATTTTTTTTTTTTTTGCTGCAATTTCCAGCTTCTCCAGAGAGGGCAGCTAAAATGATTTGAATATTGAACTGAATATAAGCATGATACTGCCTGAAGAATCTTTGGAACACGCAGATAATAATATGTGACATTTTCAAACAACGTGTGGAAACAAACGGGTTTGTTTGACTTTAAAGCAGACACATTTGAGGGAACAGTTGAGAGCAGTGAAGGTTAAGAGATTAAAGAGAGGCTGTGCAGCAGACTGTCTTGCCAGTCATTCTACCACTTCTCTTTTCCTGGGTGTTACAGAGTTATCTGCTGTTCCTCATTCACACTATATTGACTTTAAAAATGGCCACATATGCTGGGGTCAACAGCTGTTGCATGTATTCATTACGTACGTGACAACTACATAAACACATAATTACATTATAGTACTACTAATGGCAAAATGTTTGGCCTCTTATTAAACCCATGACTTGTCAGATGCTGATCCTTCTCAGTAGCCGTCACAAAGGCTAATACCTTTTGTGGAAGCTAAGATAGCAGTGGAAACCCGTAGCTTAAAACCAGACTAGCACAGACAGATGGCCCTTTTCAAATTATAATGCTCCCCTGTTTTTTTCTGCCTGTCTCATCTATTAGCTCTTTTCCACTTAAGCAGTCAGTATGTAGAGTCAGGTTCATTCCTGATTTATATACAGTATACTGTGATGAAACAAAACTCTGGCTGGCAAAAATTGGCAACCTAATTTGATCAACAAATGAACAATTTTAATTGGTGTGAATGCTGGAACCATTCACAACCTATGTTCTTCTATGTTATTATTATTATTATTATTATTATTCCGCTCTGTTTTTTTTGCATGCTACTCCTTCCACATTTTTCTCAACGTAGAAACTTCATTCAAACATCAAAATGTTCATCTCAATTAGGACATTCCGGCTACGACTTTTCTCATTAATTAAGCCAGCAATGCAGTGTAGCGTCAGCTTTTCAAAAAACCTTAAAATATTCCACATCTTTTGGTATTATTCACACTTTTCAATGATATTTCAAACAAGTTAAACCCAATCCCACTTTTCCAACTCTTCCTACTACTTCACCTTCTCACAACATTTAAGCCAGCATTTTAGCGCAGCGTCAGCTCTTCAGCATCCAGCATTCACGCCGCAATTTCTTCAGAAATTGCTTTTCTTATTGTTTATAGAGTCTAACAGATGAATCAAATGGGTCGATATGCAATAAAAATATCTGCAATAGTAGCTTATTGCAGATATTTTGGTATCGATATGTATGTTTGCCAGTTAGTAACAAGGAATGTCAGTAGAGAAATAGTTTGATGTCTAAGGCCGTCCTCGACCAAATGTAAAATGTCCCAATCACTTCACACCTGGCGTTAACATCTTTCTTGGGTGATCCTATCACAAGCGGACAGCTCCAACCTGTCAGTTCACACCTGGCGTTAGAATGCGTCTCTAGTGACCACCTATGATCAGATCTCACGTCTCCGCTCTATATGCAAATAAACACGTACATCATTTCTGTTTGCAAAGACCAAATGCCTTGTTGTTTTTAACCGTCCGGAGACGGCAGTAGAAATGTCTTTAATATTAGTGAATTCAGGTACATTTATTATTAATATAAAGGAATAAGGTTATTGTCTACCGGTGGGACCTCCGTACCGCTGGGCGCACAGATCTTCAGAGAGCCGGGGATGAGAGCTCAAAAACACTGACACATCACAGACAAGCTATCAATCTATAGAACTAAACAGCTATTAATCTATTTTGTTGATGCAGTGTGTATGTGTATGTCTATGGCTGTTATTGTCAAAGGTCAGAATAGACAGAGTGGACCTGTTATGGGCTGCTGACAATGTGAGAGTAATGAAGTGTTTACCATTATTTTATTAGCCTACCTTCATAAAGTACAGGCACAACGTAACCCTTGGCTACACAAGCTGGTGTTCTAACCATGTAATGTCTGCTACAAATGCCAAAAAGTAGTGTACATGATGTGTTATTACCGTGTTTGGAACAAGTAAAGAACAACAGGTTGTGTCATTTAGCCTCAGCAGTGATGGGAGACAAAAGAATGCTATTTACACATACTCAAAATGAGGTGCCTTAAAATCCAATTTAATACAAAACATTGCTAATTCTCTGGGTGTGTGTGTGTGTGCCAGGTGACGAGGGCGTTTTCTTTCACCAAGACCCCGAAGCGTGTGATCCAGAGGGCGCTCATGGCCAGCAGTACTCCAGAAGAGAAAAGCCAGAGGCTGACTTGTGAAAACCGCATCGGCAGCAGCTCCACGCTGGCTGTAAGTCTTTCTGTTTCTATATACATCTTTGTGACGGACGTAGACAAAAAGGACACGACGATCTCTCATATCCACGTTCTTTGTGATTGAAAGACCGATATCTGTTTTTTGGTTTTACTTGCTCCATAAATACTACCTTCAGTGAAGAGAAGTTTCCTGAATTTACAAAAGTCTACTTTGTCTCCTTTATATTTCCAACATAACACAATTAACACTGGGTGGATGTCTCCTCTTTCCATCTACCTATCCATCTGTTCCTCATTTCTTTTTCCATTCTCTCCATCTCTCTCTCTCTTTGCTGAGAACCAGGCAATTGATCTCTACATCAGTCCACGATGGAACAGCTTTCAGTCAGTGTCGGTCGTTTTGAAATAGCTCGATTTTACAAAGCAGGAAAAGTCTGTCTGCTCTTAAATGCTGGAACCTTTTCTGCTGTTATTTTAGCAATTTCCGTACTTATTTCCCCACACATTTTGTGTTATAACCAGTGTTTGAATGATTCATTTCATAATACTGTATTTTTTGTTAAAGAAATAGGTTGTGAAGTAGAGGAGAGGATGTTAAGGAATGTTGAGGAAAAAATCTAATTCCCACATTATTCACCCCATTTACACACTTTTGATAAATCACTCAGCTCAATTATTATCTGGTTTCCAACGACACAAGGATGCAAATGCAGTGTTTGGCAGCTGTGTCGCAAAATAATTGAAGGCTAAATATTAACATCTATTTTGCACGAGATTATTGAATTGACTTTTTGCCCATATTTGTTAACATTATGGAGCGACGGCCCAGCGGTTAAGATGCATACCACATAACCACCACGTCCCCAGTTTGATTCTGGCCAGGGAACTTTGTTACAAAACTATATCTGAGGAGTGACAGTAAGGATCATGACTCAACCTCTTTACACACACAAAGATAGAAATATGCATGTGCAAGTTTAGAAATGCTGCGTTGAATAGCATATTATATAGATAGCTGTATAGAATGCAAGAGTCATGCACCTAATTGATTCCATCTCTCGTTTAACTTCATTACAGCCCATTCAGCTTGCTTTAGCAAACCGTGTGTACACCTGGTCTTAAGTTTGAACGAGTCGCCCTCCTTCTCACTGCATATTCTTCTTTTATCAGTACTAGTTTACATCTGATGAATAGATATATGCAGAGACAGACACCAGAATGACACTCAACACCCTCGATGGCCAATTTGAGCTCAATAAGTTTTGAAATCAATTTATAATTGTGAAAAAGTGTTCTTTTAATGTGGCCTCTGGTAATTCTTAGTCAACACTGGAAGCAGAGTGTTGCCTCTGGCACTTCCTTTAAAGTCTGTGTAAAGCAAAAAATAAATATGCATTCTGGGATTTGTCACACCACAGAAAAATGTGTTACTAACCACCGAGCCAAATTCAAATGATTAAATAAAAATCACCAAGTATATAAAATTAGCTTTCAAAATCGTGGAAAAATAAGCAGTATTCTCTGAAGGCGCTGAAACCTCTCTTAATACATCCATGGCTGAAACCACAGCCACAAGCGGTGAAGGTGCAGACTGTCAGGATTCCCTCAGTAGCGGAGATTGAAGAGGGAAGAGCCCAGCACCGAATCCCCGTCCAACGGGCGGATTGGGGAAATGTGGCGTACGGAAGACTGCTCACCCGGTGTCGCTCGGGGGGCCTGAGTCCTTCTGATCGAGGCTCAGCCCGTGGACGGTGTGAGGCCGGTAAAGACCCGTGTCGCGCAGTCTGCCCGGGGGATTCAACTCGGCGAGTTAGGGGCGGCCGCTTCGTGTGGGAGGATCCCCTCGCAGGACCTCTTCCCGGCGCTGGCTGGCCCCCAGTAGTATGAGATGCCGCTGGCTATGATTGAACGATAGATGGTCGGGGGAACGGTCACCTGCTGATTAAATCAAGATACTTAAGAACTTGAACTTTCTTTTAAACCTGTTTAACATTTGTAGGCTGCATCATGTATTCAGAACTACAGACGTCTATTTCTTACTCTACTTCAACTTAAAGTCTAACATTTTTGTCTTACTTTGTGATATTCATTCCCTTGCCTGATATACTCTTTCACATGAAGAAGGGTGTTTCTGTCTTTTTGTTTATCTTTGAATCATGTTTCAGCATGTCTGTTCTCTGCTCGTCTCATCTCGTTTTGTTTTTGTTTCATGATCATGTAAATATCCTGCTTCCATATGTGTCTCCCCCCCTCTTGTTATGTACTCTAGATGTCTCGCTCTACCTCCACGTTCAGTTTGAATGATTCTGCCAAGAGCAGTGCCGTGGTGCAGCGCTCTAACTCTCTGGACCATCCTTCTGTCAGAGCCAGGGTCCCCGTCTGTACACGTACCCCCTGCAGCCCAGCCCGCAGCCCAGCCCGAACCCCCGCCCGTAGCCCCGGCCCTAACATCGCCCCCGAGTTCAGCCTCTGCCCCAACTATTCCCGTGGCACCCGAGAACCCAAGTCCATCCTTCACGCTCCACTATTGTCCCAACCAGCACAAGCCGATTCAGGCCCCTACATCTCCCGACAGTCCGCCTCTCCGATACGTCCCACCTCCCCCTCCCCCTCCATTCCAGCTGTCCAAACCTCCACTCAGCTCAACTGCAAAAAACCCCATCCCAGATCTAGCCAGCGCGTGTCCAGACATCTACCCTCTGTAGGGTTCCAGCCAAGGTTCCCGGCTCCTCAGCCCGCTAATGTCAAAGGCAGGACCTTTGAACCCTTGGACCCCCGCAAGCCTGCCCTGACCAGTCCTCGCAGGGAGACTCTGCTCTAAACCATCGCTAAGCTCAGTCCTGGAGTCTGACGTGAGCA
The DNA here is from genome assembly GCF_015220745.1 of Sebastes umbrosus. Lineage (NCBI taxonomy): Eukaryota > Metazoa > Chordata > Actinopteri > Perciformes > Sebastidae > Sebastes > Sebastes umbrosus. Next base: position 32,704,431 of record NC_051273.1, read on the forward strand.
AACTTATAACTGTGGTCTAGTTTCAACTAGGGGTGCACCAATACCATCTTTAATTTCAAATGAGTCCTTACTAGCTGCTGTATCCTCTGTGTTGGCCTTTTAACATCCTAATTCCACAGGTGCACTTCTAGTTCCAAATCAACTCCTTAGAATTTGAGACCCGACATCCCAGGCGGGTCAGATTGATAAGGGTCTGCTATAAAGCTGAACTCCAATGATTAGATAAGGGCTGTGGGTGTAAGACTTCTCCCCACTTGAGATGGCCATAGGTGTACAGGGCAGAGATTTTAAGGGTTGATTTGGAGTAGCCCTGTTCCTATGAATCACCCGGGTTACTAACTGTTGTTGGTGGTGGTGGATGTTCACTAGGTGGTTGTTATTAATATTGGGCTGCATACAAAGTTGAGTTGGTGTAGAGCTAGGACATGAACAATTTGTCCAGGTGGACGGCTGCTTTCCCCTCAGGGGGAAAAAGCCGTCACATCGAGAATATTTTATTTTCCTGACAGGTGTTGACCACATTACTAGTTTAGTACGGACAGATCCATGACCATTACAAAGGGTTGTTCTGATTATTAATCCTTCAAATGAACTCTGTTTAGTTCTTTGTCTGAGCAGCTTCTTCAGAAAGAACTTGGAGGACTAATGGAAGTGCCAGCTGAAGAGTTAAAACTAAATATCCAAATGTCAAGGCATGCCTTTGATTTTCTCTTTTGTGTGTTTTGGCTAGTTCACACAAAAACCACTCACTAGAAATAAAATGTCAATGTATTCATGGGAGCCAGGCTGACTTCTCATCTGAGCTTTAACTTGCGGCGGCAGGTCACGTGTCACCCGTCCCAACATTCTAACCACTTGTGATTGCTAAGTCGCCGGGCACATTATGTCCCGTATTCACCTCAACCCGTTCCCAGATGTACGGACAGAGCTCAACCAGTCTGATAGCTATTCATCCTCATGAAATGTGGTTTGACGTAACGGAACGGCAGTGTTATCTATTTGGAGACACTTTACGAATTGCATATCAATGTGATTTTTTTTTTTTAAATATCCCCTCCACTCAAAAATGTGGTTTTCTTATGCTTATTCCCCCCTAAACTGTCTAACCTTGACTGTACTGACTTGTATCTGTGCAAAGTTTCTTCACTGGAGAGGTGTTTTCACATCCCTCTACTGAAGGGGGAGATGTCTGTGCACTTCCCTAAAATCTGAGATTGAAATGCACCGTAGATTTGGTACGATTTGGTAGGGAAACGGTCTTCGACAAACCTCCAGAGCAGAGCGGACTTCTAAGTACAGAGAGTGAGAGTTAGCATTAGCATAGTGAAAGTTTTGACAGCAAACATGGTAAAGTGTGCAGTTTTTGGATGTAAACAGAGCTTCCTTCCACTATCTACCAAACAATCCCACTAGAAATGATTGTGTGTTTCACGACCACTAATGCTGTGTTAGCCTCTGCCAGATACAAGCTAACAGACAACATAAACCAATAAAAGATGCTGATTACAGTACACTCACCGTCATGATACGTCTGCTAGTCGCCGACAGACTCCTCATCTGAGTCAAACATGTACGGCTGAATCTCTCCGATGTTTCCTCTAACAGAGAAAATAGACCAGAGGCCAAAACGTTCTACTACTACTGCAGTTAAGCAGTTAACCATTACTGATTCTGGTGCAGAGTGGCTGAATAAAATGCATGGCATTTTCACAATTCTTTCCTTCTGCAGTCAGACTGTTGAAAACTTGTGACGCTCCGTCAGGTTTGATGTACAGCCCACGGAGCGAGTGTGCGTGTGAATGCCAGGTGGAAAGCAACTGAAGTGGGATTGTGTTTCATGTCTTGATGAGTTTAGTGCTAAAGTTTGGCTTTGAAGGCAGAGAAGCGCTAATAGCAACGTCTGGAGCTCATAAACCGACCTTATCCTTCATACACACTACAGCCCAACCAGATTTTTGGGGTGATGCCAATATTGGTGTGTGTGTAGGTTTTAGGTTATAGATTGAAGGGCTGTCAATCGATTAAAATAGTTAATCGCAAATTAATCACACTTTTTTTTTTATCAACAAACAACACAAAACAATGACAGATATTGTCCAGAAACCCTCACAGGTACTGCATTTAGCATAAAACAATATGCTCAAATCATAACATGGCAAACTGCAGCCCAACAGGCAACAACAGCTGTCAGTGTGTCAGTGTGCTGACTTGACTATGACTTGCCCCAAAGACTAGACTCGTTGGTACCCATAGAACCCATTTTCATTCACATATCTTGAGGTCAGAGGTCAAGGGACCCCTTTGAAAATGGCCATGACAGTTTTTCCTCGCCAAAATGTAGCCTAAGTTTGCAGCGTTATTTAGCCTCCTTAGCGAGTACGACATGGTTGGTACCAATGGATTCATTAGGTCTTCTAGTTTCATATGATACCAGTATCTTCACTCTAGCTTTAAAACGGAGCCCACTACAACGTACAAAATCTCAAGTTGCGTTAATGCGTTAAAGAAATTAGTGAAATAAATTTGCGTTAACTTTGACAGCCCTAATATACAAACACACACATCTTTAGCAATGCTCTTTAAAATGTGTGAGTTATAGGATGCTGGTATGGAACGGAGTGTGAACACTTAATAAACATACATACACTCTTGCTTTCTTGTTTCATGTTGTAACAGCTTGTCCTCCTGCTAACTGCTCAGGTGTTGTTCAAGGTTATTTAAAGGATTTATTATGACACCAAATGAATCTGGAAACACCGTCACATTGCTACCACGAAGTCTGACGGGGCAACAGACACGAGCAGTCAGACAATCAGACGGGTTTATTCTGATCATCTAAACCCCTTTATTGGGAGGTGAGCACGCACGGAATATCAGTTGCTGTGTACACACTAGTGCCATCACATTTTTCGACTCAGCCGGAGGTTTGTTTACACTCTTTCTGATCAGCTGACTGCTCACGTTGGACTGTTGTTGTAGTGATGTCATAGTATTGATGTGGTGAACTGCCAAATACATGAATAATTTGAATAAACCGGAGTGATCCTTTAACAACACAACTTGGGTATTAACATTCACTCACCTCTCTTCTTCACACACATTCTTTCTGTTTTCTTATTTGTCCCTCTGTTCTGTATTTACAGGCACGCCATTCCCCCTCCATGGTCAATCTGCCCTCCATGTTTGAGAGGAAGTACCACACGTTCAGTCGTTCAACCACCCACCTCTTCTGAGACGCCGCTGCTGCTGCTGCTGCTCTGGAGCACCAGCAGGGTGTCCAGCCAACCTTTTTCACTACCGCTAACAGTGACGTCTGTATCTAAAGTCAAAGCTACCTGTAAATTATTGGCAAACTAAGCATTTGTCCTACATATACTGGAGCTCCCTCACAGACTTCAAAAATCCAGAGGAAAATGGCATTTTATCTGGAAAATAGCACTGACGAATTCAGAACTGTCCAGCTGAAATCGCTTCATGGCTAAAACTTTGGGGCCAAGAAAGGGGTTCACCAGCCCTGATTTCTTCCCATGTGATGTCTGCTGAGAACTCACATCTGACAAGGTAGTTTTGATGCGTCTTTCCCAAACCTGCACAGCGCTTGAATTAAGACTAACTTGAGCTAACTTGGACCGGTACTGCACCATGCTCGGGACTCTACAGGCTTACCCGTACAAAAATGAAGGATGCTCTGCTTTTCTCTGTCTGCAATTGTTAATGGATTATCTCGTCTTTACCGGACACATGTTGTGTTTATACGTTCGGCTTCCTGCTTGGGTAACAGAGTTAACACTAACTATAGACCAAGTAAACATCACGTCTGTCCTCTATAACGTTTAATTTTTAGATGTTTAGCTATTTCTATTTAACAGATGCAGGATGTTTGTGTGTTTCATGTTCTATTTACCACGTTGACCTCTCATGCCCTTGGCTGACTTTTTTTTTTTTTTTTAGATTACCTTACTCTGACATCTAACTGACATTTAATGTTGTTTTATTATAGTGGGGTAGACTTAATTTCAACCTGATATAATAATAATAATAATAATATTACTTACTGTAATTAACCCACCTTCAACATTTAAACTCACAATAGTTTCCAGCTTTTATAAAGCTTCTCTTTTTTAACAGACTCGCTCAAGAAGAATAAAAGCACTCTTCTTGCTCTTGTTCACGTTTTTACAGTGTGTGTGTGTCTGTGTGTATGTTTCAGAAGGAATGCCTCAGCAGTGTACATATTTATTTTTGAAGAATACATTTTTTTTTCTCTCTTGTTCCTTTCGTCTCTCGCTATTTATGTTGTCTGTTTTTTTCTCTAACGCTGTTTCCGTTGAGCTTCACTCGTCTCCTGTTGTTTCATCTGTATTAAATGCACTTAAACATGTACCTGAAGAATGTGTATGAGTCTTTTATCAGCAGAACATTATAAAAACATGTATTTGTGGGGGATGCCGACTAATTCTAGAAGTCGTTTGTGTGAAAATAAATTGTATTTCCTTATTATGTCCTTATGGAGTTAAGGTTTTCAACTGTGTGTATACGTGTGCCTGCAAAGTTGATGCCAAAAGGTTCATTCTTCTGTCCGAAAAATGTGAATTTCTGATCCCGTAAGTGATCCTAATTCTGCCACAACGACCCTTATTTGCAATTGTAGATATAATTGTTAATTAGCTGATTAAGCTGCATCAGTGGAGGGTTTGAAATGTTTGACTCGCCAAACTCTTGAAAGTTCCACTCGAGTTTGGGATCTTTGACGGCCCGTTTGGGATTTGCATAGTACTTTGAAACTCCTCAGTACTTGTCTGTACTTCTTGCTCATTTGATGTAGGAGCTGGTTTTAGAAGTTTCTGGATCCCCCTGGACAGACAAAAAGTGCACTACCAGTTTCCCCTCGCACTCATAAATCAGAGCTGCTGTTTTAAATTCACATTTGAGCCAACACTCAGTTGGGTCTTTGAAGAACGTAAACCAGTAAGACAAATTACTGACAAATGGGGAACGCTGGATAAACCAGCAGGTATTTTGTTTTAGGTTTAGATTTAGACTGTGATAAGAATCAGAAATTGCTTGTTAACAGCGACACCTGTGGCCGTTAAGTCAACGAAAGTCAGCGTCCTGTTGCTTGTGCTCGCTCTACATAGACATGAACGAGCATCGCTCAAAACAGTGAGGTGACACACGTCAGCTAAAACCACAATATCACTCTATATTTCAGCTGCTTGGCAGTAATGTTAGCTGACCAGACGAAGGTCTCTCCATGAATCACTGCTGATCCTAGTGTTGGCTTTTCCTGCCTCAGCCTTCCGACCGCGGTTGGAGGGAACAGGGGAGACACCGGAGTTTTGGTCGGAGACGATACCGTAACTCTTTTGCAGTGTGTAGTGTGCGCGCAGGCATGTGATAGGTGGAGCGAGTGAGAACGAGCGCGTTGTGTGAGTGAAGGCAAACAGGCAGAGTACAGCGTCGTAGCTTCTGTGTAGTTTGTGTTGGAACAGCGTAGCCACACACGAGCGCGTAGAGGAAACACAGATCCGCAATGATTTATAAGAGTGTAAGTGTAAGAAGTTACAAACAGTCCCTTTAATACTGCGATCCCTCATTGGCACTCAGTTGACGTGTGTCGCCCGCCATATAACGCCATTCGAGGAGGCACTACGTGGGGCTTGTCATGTGAGAGACTATGTACTAGCAGGGAAAGATTTACATACTCGGCTCCCCTTTTCGCGGTGCTGCAAGCAGCGGTGAGGGCTGAAAGCTCACTACCCACTACGCCCACACACCAGACCAGGGGTCAGCAACCTTTACTAACAAAAGAGACATTTTCGGCAAAAAAAAATAATTGTAATCTGTCTGGAGCCGCAAAACATTTGAGCATTGAAATGAAGGTAACACAGTTTATAGTCTAAGTATATAAGTCTAATGCAGTGTGGGCCAAAGTGCAAATGTATGTACGGAGTATTAGGGACACATTCTGAAAAAATCTGAGATTTCCAGAATAAAGTCATAATATTACGAGAAAAAAAGTCGTAATATTACGAGAATAGAGTCATAACTTTACGAGAAAAAAAAGTCGTAATATAAGGAGAATAAAGTCGTAACTTTATGAGAAAAGAAGTCGTAATATAAGAGAATAAAGTCATAACTTTACGAGAAAAAAAGTCGTAATATGAGAATAAAGTAAACCTATGACTTCATTCTCATATTATGACTTTATTTTCGAAATCTCAAATTTATTTATTTTCCTCAATGTGGCCCTAATACTCCGTCTTACCGTCGTACCATAGACCTACAACAATGATAAATAAAAAATGAAAATGTAAACAAAAAAACAGTTATTCATTTCCATTTTAATAAATCCACAGGGAGCCATTGGAGAGGTGCTGAAGAGCTGCATGTGGCTGCTGACCCCTGCACTAGACGCATCACAACAGCCACAGTAGTACAAGTACAATAGTACTTGAGTAAATATACTTCATTACTTTCCTCCACTGAGGAATCCATCACAGATGTGGATATATGCAGAAAATCATACCTATCAGTCAATACATTTTAATAGTCCATGACCGAGTCCCATAAAGTGTCTTAACTAAATATGTTAAAGTAGGTCAAGTGCTGCCTTGATGGCGATCAAGTGTTCGTAAAGCTGAACTAGTGGGAAATCAAAAAAGCAGAGATTACAAAAGAGGTTTTCTGAACTTTGACACAATTAAAAGGAGTCAAAAGAAGTACAGTTGTAATTAAAAAAAAATTCTAAATTCCTGCACCCACCTCCTGCATAGCCAGACCTCGTCTGTGTGTCCTCTTGCCCTTAGCTTCACCATAATCACATTAGCTCCCCCCCCCACCCAGAGTCGGCTGACTCCTCACACTGAGTCAAGGTGTGTTTTGAATGGCGAGCCTTTAAATTTAGCCACATTAGTATTTATGTCACGGCGGGTGCTCCTGTTTTGTCCTCTTCACATGCAACCTCTTCAAAGCATTAAAGATAATGTGTGTCTCCTGGATAAAGCGCGGGACGTGCCGGGCTGCCAGCTAGCGACTGGGGTAGAGTGCCATGCAGGCCCGAGGCAAGGCGAGGCTGGGGAATAGCCACGATGAAAAGGCACCTCTTCACGGAGGACACTCGCTCTTTTCATATTTGCCTTTGCCTTCACTTCAAAGTGCCTCTGACTGGCTGTTTAGGGGTGAAATGAAAAAAAGGGAGACGGGCTAAAAGGAGGAGGCAGGTAGGGGGGCTGGAGCTCCGAGTGGTAGGGGTCTGCCGATTTCCGAGGTAACCGTCATGAAGGACACAGAGTCCCAGAGCAAGGTGAAGACTGCACTTAATACACAGGACAGTCCCACTAAATACTGTAATTGTGAAAGACGTCTATGAAAAAATATGAATATGAAAAATGTCCCCCTCTACAAACGGATTACACAGAGGAGGCCTAGACTAGAAAGAGAGAGCGGTCTGACATTGAAATCCCTCAGTGGGAAGTGAGGGTGTGGAGATTGGACCTATCTCATGTAAAGGACTTCTCTACTGTGAGAGAAGTTTTCATTTTCTATTGAAAGTTTCTCTTATTTAACCGTGACCCAAAACTTAGACTAACTTTAAGCAATCTGGTGGGTTTTCCAGACCGATGAGTTTATTGAGTATGAGAACTTCCTCCTGTCACCGTGAGAGCAGAGGCGTTTTCTCCCCAAAGCCAAGTAAAGCCATACTATTATTAAAGCTATTATGATCTATATGATGATTTAGGGCTGTCACAAGTTAACGCCATAATAACACGTTAACGATCTTTCGGAGTTACCAACCGTGTCATACTAGCTTGTCAAGAAGGAGGTTAAATAACGCTCTAAACTTACACTAAAACTGTCATGTCCATTTTCAAAGGGGTCCCTTGACCTCTGACCTCCAGATATGTGAATGAAAATGGGTTCTATGGGTACCCACGAGTCTCCCCTTTACAGACATGCCCACTTTATGATAACCACATGCAGTTTTGGGCAAGTCAGTCATAGTCAAGTCAGCACACTGACACACTGACAGCTGTTGTTGCCTGTTGGGCTGCAGTTTGCCATGTTATGATTTGAGCATATTTTTTATGCTAAATGCAGTACCTGTGAGGGTTTCTGGACAATATGTGTCATTGTTTTATGTTGTTAATTGATTTCTAATAATAAATATATACATACATTTGCATAAAGCAAGCATATTTGCCCACTCCCATGTTGATAAGAGGATTAAATACTTGACAAATCTCCCTTTAAGGTACATTTTTAACAGATACAAAATGTGAGTTTTGTGATTAATCATGATTAACTATGGACAATCATGCGATTAATCACAATTAAATATTTGAATCGATTGACAGCCCTAATATGTTTATGTGATTATACCATGTTTCGAATTATTGAGTTGGCACAAGTTTTAGTTTGTAGAGAATACGATGCAGTCCTCGTGAATCTTCCATTGTCTTTTTTGATACGACCACCAAAGTCTCAAATCTCGCACATTGTGGCTTTAATTAGAAAAGATGAAGTCATTTGATTTGCCACATAACGGAACTGTTATGGCAGCACTGTAACAGCCAGTTACAGCCAGTGCTCCAGGACAGATGACAACCACATGAACAGAGAGCTGAGAGTGTTTTGCACATTTTGGTATGAAACACATGGGTATCATGTGATATGTAAGTACTAGATTTTAAAAAAGTATGCAAAAATCAAGAAAATGTCCTTAGACCTGGAAAATAAAAACACATCAGACTATATTACACAGCTGCTTTATTCATCAACCACTTATTTTCATTCTGCTTAATGTCTCTCTTTTGACAAAAACGAGTCAATGTAATGTTTATCAATTTCAATTTTAAACTTGTTTTTGAGCAAAGTCATGAATGGAAATAAAAGTACTCTTTTTCCATTTTGCTGTGTGAGAGAGAGAGATCATGTGACTGCGGGTGGACTATGGCTGACCTTCAGAACATCAGAAGGCTCTCTGGAGAACAGAGCTCAGCTGGATATTGACCAGCACTGATCTGCCTTCCATCAGTGTTTCTCTTCTTCTCCTCTCGCAACCAATTATTTCCTTGATTGGTCAATGAACCCCCCCCCCCCCCCCCAACCTCCTTAACTACACACAGTCATCATCGCTCATGATGATGAGTGCGTCTGTAGCTCAGAGGGTAGAGCGGGGCGTCCTTTAACCACTTAATATAAAATACTTAGGAGCAATTTTTGCAAATAAGCCTCTTTTGTGTCTTTTGTTTGGGGAAGTAACCTCTTTAAATGTGCACGTGGCACCTATTCACCTCAATGATGCATTCATTCTTTTTAATTCATTTATAAAACCCTGGACTTTAATAACTCATCCAATTTGTGTTTCAGAAACATTTCTGCTCATGTTTAAAACTTTCTGCACATTCAAAGCATTTCCAACATGTTCTGTGAGAAGTCCTAATATTTTTAAAAAAAATATCTCCCTGTCCTATAGTCTGCTGTGCATCACATTGCTCTGCTGGTATATGGTAGTATTCCCTTCAGACTGTCTGACAGGCTCAGTTTGGGTCTCCGGGTGAGACAAAAAATGTCATATTTTTTAATTTGTTACTACTGATGTATTACAGTACAATCATCAGAAGAGGATTTTACTTTTGCTCTAAAGATGTTTCATAAGCTAATAATAATAATAATGCCAAATACTGGATATTACAGTAAATTGTAATAATTGTTAAATTTATGAAACTGGATTAAAAACTTGTTTTGTCTCCTTCAGATTTTGATTTGCTTACTTCTGTTTGCCTGTTTTACAGCTGTCCCATCACAGGGGCACTTCTAATGATGTTACTTACTGTAGGCCTGTTGTAAAAGTTACCAGGGGGGTCAAAACCTCAGCACGACCTCAATGGTAGCTACGGCGGTGGACTATACAGGTACAATCATTTAGAATAACTCACCTACCAAAGAGCCCACACTTTCACTAACAGGAATTCCCTGCATAAATATTATCTCATTTTTGGAAAAAGCGATTTCAGAGAGAAGCAGACAGAAGGGTCTACGATGTGCATTTGAAGGACATATCAGGATGTCGAACTGGTACAACAGGTTAAAAAGATAAAGGTAGAAGCTGAAGCCTGCAGATCTTCAAGTGATCTTCTAAAAGTTCAATAGATGCTTCATTAGGTGGATGCCACCATAACTCCTCCACACAAACCTGTCAATCTATAGGTGGGTGGCATTTGCACAGCAAATTGTCCTCGATTGGTGAAGCGTTGTCACAACAAAGCCGCCGCTCCTAAATCAATTAATGGATTTCTTGCGGTAGCAGCTGCCGGGTTCCTCCCAGGACCGAGGGAGGCATTGTTTGTCTGGGTCCCTCTAACGAGGCCCAGATGAATTAACATGGATGAGAACTTAATTAGGGACACACTCATTTTTTTCAGCACTTCATTTTCCCTCCTCTCCATCAACGGCTTTCTTGGTCTTTTTTACACTTTCATCATTGTTTTGAATTAATCTTCCGGCTGAAGTGATGAGCTGGCAAAGATGACGCTACTGGACCTCCGCGGGAAGACGGAGGCGAAGAGAAGGGGGACAAGGAGAGAGATGTTAGCAGATGACTGTGGATCGATGTCTCAAATGAAGAAAAATGTGTGTATATGGCAGCGGGCTTCCAGCTACTTATGAGCCCTTTAAACAGGTGAGAAACAGTATCGACGTCTCGCTAAGCTGAGTGTTTACTCTCTACAGAGGACATCAAAGAGAGGAGCTGAGCTTATTTACATGTTTTACCATAGTAATGATAGGACGAGGGCATTCCCCCCCCCTTCACTTCTCTTCGCTCTTACATTTCTCTCCTACACCGTGACTGACTGACTGTGCTCGTGTGCATATATAAACTTTGTTTCCCTGGCATGTTCTTCGCGATAAGCTCGGCGCTCAGAGGAGATTACGAAACACGACACGTCCTTTTCCGTTCATCGATAGATCCCTCTTTCACGTTTGCATGCAAGCAGGCCAGAAATCCAGTTTTTTTCTTCTTCTTCTTCTTGCCTCGGAACACATGTAGCTCTGTGTAAAAGGATGCTGCAAAGGTTGCAGTTCATGCGGCCTCAGCTTCACGTATGAGACAGAAGAGGGCTCGACCACATCTTGTTAACAACCTTAAAGCTTCAGTAGTCAGTATATTTTTGGCATCATTGGGCAAAAATTCCATAATAACCTTTCAGCATATTGTAATTCAAGTGTTCTGAGAGATAACTAGACTTCTGCACCTCCTCATGGCTCTGTTTTCAGGCTTTAGAAAATCTAGCCCGTGACGGAAGACTTTGACCAATCACAGGTCATTTCATTGAGAGAGCATTGGCGTTCCTTCACCAGATTTCACAATGGCAACCCGCGTCACACACTTTCTCATTTTACAGCAAAACCGTGCACTACAAGATGATTCTGAAATTTTTTTTGGAGAGAAATAGGCATTAACGTAACATAATATTGATTAATATTTGATCAGCGCTGCCTAGTTTGACCGTTTGGTTGGAGTTTGCGAGTGATTGGCAGCCGGCTCTCATAGACGGCAGCTGGACAGCAGACCTCAGATCAGCTCTTACTGCTTGTTTTCCTCCGGTCTGTGAAATCTTGCAGATGCTGTTAGGAGCACCGGAGGACACCGGAGGACACCGGAGGACACAGAGGCATATGATTTTTTCAGGTTACCTGTTTCATGTACTACTGTCACGATATCGTGACTGTTTTATAAAAATAACTTTTTTTAACCATATTTGCTCCAATCTCGCCTACTTCAGCTTTAATTAACCAGAGCAGAACACAATTACTGTTGAGATTCACCCTCCAAAGTTAGTAGTTGATCCCCACAGAAACACTGCTCCTGAACTGCCTGAAACGCCTTCTTCGAAGTCCCGCCTTCCCTTAAATTTTCCATCTAAAAAAATGAAAAATAGAAATTGGGAAAATGTAATTAAATTTTCTAAAATTGTATTTTGCGTTCAACAGATCAATGTATAATTAAAATGTCGTTTTTCTAATCTTCATTTTTTTTTGGCAATATCTCCTGAGGAGGCTCAACCCCTTTGGGGTCAGCAAGGACATCCTCACAACATTCAACTACTCCTTCATTGAGAGCATCATGACATTTTCCGTCACCTGCTGGTTCCACGTCGTCAGCCTTCAGACCAGCAACTGCCTGCAGAGCACAGTCAAAGTCTGCTCCAAAATTAATGGACTTCCTGTTAGAGCCCTCTCCTACCCTATGCCATGTTAAGGTCAGCCGGCAGGATCTTAGAGGACCCCTCACATGTCCTGTTCCCTGCATTGAGTGCCCCCCCCCCCTCAGGACGCCGACTTCGCTGCCCAGGCTGCAGGACACAGAGGAGGAGGGCAACCTTTGTCCCCATGGCTTGTCCTGCTCCTCAACTCCCAACCATCCCTGTCCCTCTGCTCACCCAACTAATCCTCTAACTTCTCCACGGTGGTCTCTAGCTCTTACCGTCAGCTCCGTTCTCTTTATACATCCATGGTCAGCTCCATCGGGGGCTGTTTGAATGCATTTAACATAAATGTCAGTATATGGGTGATCTACAGTTGTAGCGTCGGCCCATTTGACCACGGAGACGAGAGCGACGGCCGGCTCGACCGCACGTTAACGTGATACGATAACGTTTCCTGTCAGAGTTAGCTCTGCTTTTCCTGTCAATGTGTGAAACCCAAAGTGTTTCCATACTTCACTGGATGTGTAGTGTTTATCACTTTGGATGGGAGGGTGCAGGTCGTATCCACGCAGACCGACGGATACGGAACGGATATGACGTCACGTTACTCAGACTACAACAATAAAAGCTGTAACTTCCTTCTACTATAATACAGTGGCATGTAAATGTTTGTATAAGGAAGGGCGATAAACACATATTAATTTCCACCTTCCACCTTAACACACGTGATAACACACGCGATTGTCCACCACGGTTCCTGGCGATGGAGATGGGTCCCAGCGCCAAAGTTGCCCAAGCCTGGAGCTCTGCAGCGGTTTGCTACTGTAGGAACTCTCTGGACCTGACATTCCCCATCCATCCACCAGATGACTCTCATTCTCAGATGACCTGCTCACCTGTCTCCCTCATCAGCACTGTCAGTACCAGCCCCTTCTCTTAGTCAGTGTCCAAACTGTCAATGATGCTTATGCCTTTGCTTTCCAGCCATCTGAACCTGAACCCAACCTGTACTTGTACCTGTACCTGAACCTGAACCAGAGCATGCCACACACACCTCTACCGAGGAATGAATGAGGACACGCAGCAGCAGCGGAAGAGGAAGAGCAGAGCTTCGTTGAGCTGTTTATTTCTGGTGGTGATGTGGTAATTGCATCGGGCCACCTGAAAGGTACCAGAGCGGGCGTGTAGTTTAACCTACTGGTTACACATATTTGTCAAGAGCAATAAATTGGAAGGAGGAGATGAATGAACGCGGAAAGGGATGCCGAGGTGACGCTGTGAACGCAGAGCTAACCAGGTGTCTATTTACATAAGCTGGCTGCGCCGGGTGAATACAGCGCACGCTGTGCAAGCTACAGTAGACGTCGGTATGCTGAGTACTTACTGCAGGTTAGAGGTCCCTAAGCCGCTCACTGTGCGATTTCAATGAACATCCTCTGAAAAATGACAGCAAAGGATCTCTGCTGGAACAACAGCTCACTACGGTTAATTACACATGACAAAAAGGTTTTAAGAGGGTTAAATGTTGGGAACCACTGGTTCAATCTTTAACAATGTGTTGTATTTTATTAACATATAATATGTTTCTGTAAAGTAACCAACTATATATGTCAGATTAATGAAGGGGAGTAAAAAGTACAATATTTCTCTCAGAAATGAAGTGAAGTAAAAGTATGAAGTACAAAAGTATGAAATTAAGTTGCTAATTTATTTTTTATTTTTTGGGATTTTAATTCAAGTTCAAGTCATTGGATCCACACCCCCCGCCTGCATCCATCCAGCTATAAGAATCATAGCTAATTCAAGTCACTTCAATTCTGTTTTATACAGTATATGTGTCCATTAAAACTGTTGGTAATGATGGACAAAAATACATTTTACTCATCAGTGTACCTCCAGTGAGATTTATATAGATCAGGGCAACAAGTGTGAGTCTTTTACAGCTTTCAAAAGAATTAAAACATTGCAGAAAAATTATCTCAAATCCCTTCCTAGTCATGATGGATAGCAATATAAGATTAAAACCCACGTTTATGAACACCAGAATTTCCCTCAACAGGAATAATCCTAAAGATATTCACCAAACCAAACTCTGTTTTTTATACTATTTATGGTCGGCATTTTTTCAACAACAGCCATATTTACATTCTGCAATTTGATTTTCTACGATCGCTCATCAAAAGAAATACCTCTATACGAAACAAGAGAAGTCGTTTTTGGCTCTTTTTTTGTGTGTGTGAGTTTGGCATATTGCAGGGTGTAATGGAACAAGAAAGAGCCGCCAGAGTGAGCTACTATGACATTTTTTTCATGACATTTTTGACATACTACACTATGACCACAAAAGCAAGCACTTTGTCCACGGCCCCGGGAAGCGAGGTCCCAGCAGGGGGCGCTGTAAAGTTAAACCACCCGAGCCCCGAGCCTTTCCAAGCTGACCGACCGCCTCCAATGAAATACGCCCGGCGGGGACCAGCCAGTACAGGGGAGAAGTCCCGCGAGGGGATCCTCCCACACCGAGTGGCCGTCCCTAACCGAGCAGAGTTCAATCCCCCGGGCAGATTGGGGCTGTTACCGGCCTCACACCGTCCACGGACTGAGAATACTGCAGATTGTTTTTAATCATTCAAATTTGGGTGGTTAGTAACACATTTTTCTGTGGTGTGACAAACCCAGAATGAATATTTATTTTTGCTTTACACGGACTATAAACTGCACTTGTGGTTACCATGGTAACCACGGTAACCACAAGTGTCGCCAAACTTTTTTTTTAATGATTTTGTTTTTATATACAGACATACTGGTCTATCAGCAGCTAAGAAGAGAGCAGGCACTTACAGTCCCTCCGGATTAAGTTGTCTCTTTGTGTGTGTGTGTGTGTGTGTGTGTGCATGGATGGAACATGTGATTTGAAGGATCAAACGCAGCTTCTCCTTTCACAAACACTTCAACGGTAGAACTTTGACGTCCAGCTCGCCGCCTGCAGCTCCTCTCTTGTCAGGAGCACAGAGCTGATGCAAGAGGCCGACTGCAGCATCAGAAGACGAGACCGTCAACCTGATCAAGTGCACTGACACTTCAGACGAGGTTAAAGGAAGACTAGAGTGACATAAAGTGTGTGCGTGTGTATGTGTGTGTGTGTGTAGGCTACATTTGAGGCGCTCTGCGCTGTCAACCAAGGAGTGATAACATCTCTTGGTCTGGTGTATGTTTGCTTTTATGATGAGTCATTTATTAGCATTCAGTGCTAGGGCTGACACACACACACACACACACACACACACACACACACACACAGACACACGCACACACACACGCACACACACACACACACACACACACACACACACACACACACACACACACTCCTTTTTCCCACTTGCTCGGCACACGCCTCTCTTCCAAACACAAACACGCACACTTCTACTCACACACATGCTTTTCAGTTTCGGCGGAGAAGTGCAAAAAGGTCAGCGCTCTCAGGAAGTGCCGCCGCTGCTGATGAAAGTGGAGAGGCAGCAGATGAATTGACCTGTCATTGGCGCAGTGCTTCAGCTCCAGATGAGCTCAAACTCTAATTTTTGCTGTTTGCCTGTTTGCTATAAAGCACACGACACAACACACACACACACACACACACACACACACACACACACTGTTTCCTGAGGGGTTTTTGCTTGCTCTCCCACAGAAACTGTGTTCTTTTCCAGTGTGAAAGGAGCCCCTGAATGTAAATGTGGATATTCAGTCCAATATATATCAGACCAATATCCTGCTTTCATCATTGAGGCTCAGGGGCTACAAGAAATGGCATTGATGAAGTCATGAAAATCAAAAGGGGTTAATCTTTTTGTCCCATAGATGGTGGGATAGGAAAGCATGATAACGCCTTCCCCTGTCCCACGGTGGCGGGACTGTGTTGTCGCTGAAGTGTAGCACCCACCCTCCGGTTCCCCCGCCAGGTTAAAACTGTTAGCTCTGTCAGCACTGTTGCCGTTATTAGCACTGTTAACAAATTTGCTGCTAGCCGCTGTGTCAGAAATATCTCTGTGTTGAGAGCCCTGTGCAGATCATGGATGTATTAAGAGAACTGGATCCAGCGTTGGAGGCGGGGTCCCGTTCATTCCTATGAAAGTTGCTCAGTGGCGCATGAAGCCTAAATGGCTCGACTTCCGCCTGGAAAAGTACCCGTATCTTGGCGGATGTTGGGCACATGGGACATGCGCAGCAGCATCTGCTCGGTCACATGACTCGGTCACAGGCTCCCAACGTCACGCCGTCGTCACGGCTTGCGCTCCAGCCTCGGTCTGGGTCTCACTCACATGAACGGAGGAAGGGAAATAACTCTGGATTCAGCTAGTAGTGCATTTTACAACTTTAAAAAGTTAATTTTTTTAATAAGGGCTATTAGAGTGTTCATACTGGGAAATTGATTGAGTTCCTGGGGGCTTGGTGCAGGCAGGCGATCTTGGCTATATGGGTTGTTGTAGTGGATGTGGTAGTGGACCAATCACATGTCACATTAAATTTAAGAACACTTGCAGTGATTGGCTGTAAGCCGAACCATACAAATGGTAATTTTTTTCTATATCTGGGCACAAAAAGGATCGATTGCAGGTATCGTTTGACTGGAGAAGTTTTGATACTACTTGATAGGCTATTTAGATCAATATCTTAAAGGTATCGAGTACCGATACCCAGCCCATACGTCGGTATCACAGTTTAATTTAATTTCATATGAAGTACTCCAGTCGTGGTTCTGAAGTCACTTGTGATTAACAACTCTGCATCTTTCACATGAACACACTCATAGGCTGGATTCATAGTTCACAGAATCAGTTGATAATCAGCTTCGTGATAGCAGCTGTCCAGGGTGGCCAACATGTCCAAGAGAGACCATTTGTGATATATGCATGAGGTCTTAGCTACTTGGGCTACGAAAACTAACAATAAAGATTAGCTTCCACGGAAAAAAATGTGTTAGCTTCAATGCTAAATTACAAAGCTTTTTAATGTTCATTGAAACCTAGAGGGTCTCAGTTCTTTTGCAAAAGATGTGACCTTCTTTACAAATAAAAGCCTCCCAATGTGTGTGCAAGGGGAGAATGAGAACTTATCTTTTCCATATTATTCCATACACCTGTTTCTCATCTGTCCTCCACTGCTTGGCTCTGCTCGTCCTCATGTTTACAGGGTGAATAGGTAGAGTGTTAATAATGATGTTTTCCACTCGTTTACTAATTGCGTCTCATCAAAAGGCATCCAATCAGCCCTCACCAAATGTGTGTGAGAGAGAGAGAGAGAGAGATGAAACATAAGGATGCTAATGCCATATTGATGATGTAATCCTGGAGGGTCCTATTGAAGATGTTACGGGATGGACAAAGAAAGACAGAAGGGGGAAAGACGTTTAACCTTGATGTTGTAATGAGTCTGGACAAGAAGACAGAGACGCTGGGACCACTTGTCCTGGTCGGTATCATGATATGACCTTCCTGATATTGTTCCATCATGTAGTTATAGTTTAGTATATGACTCTCTGATGACTGTACGGTATTAAGCTCTTAGATGCTCTCTGGCCTATTTGCTGCCATCACGCACACACACACACACGCACACGCACACGCACACGCACACGCACACGCACACGCACACGCACACGCACGCACGCACGCACACACACACACACACACACACACAGCACCATTTCTTTTTCTAAATGGAGAGGATGCCTTTGTTTTCTCAGACAGGACCTGCGGGATGGTTTGTTGATCTCCATCACACAGAAAATGTGGTCATGCAAATAGTTTGTTGATTCTTCTGAAGATGCTGAGCGTGAAGGTGGGAGCACCAGACCGGTTCACATTCGACAACTGTGTAGCTCCGAGCTATTCAAACTCAGCCAGGACCGTGACTGTGTACGACACAGCAATATGTGGATATTCACTGGATTTGGATACGGAATAGTTTCCATATTTTTAGTAATTATAGTTGAGATCTAAAGTTGTTATCAGTATAATAGATAAAGTATAAAGATCAAGCAGAAATATGTAATATATATACCATATCTAATCTACAGTTACATGTGAAAAGGTTTCCATAAAACTAGGGATGCACCAATACCACTTTTTTTCAGACTGAGTACAAGTACAAGTACTTACATTTGGGTATTCGCCGATACCGAGTACCGATAGAGTACATCCCTGTGCCAAAAGACCCTCTTTAACAGACAGCTGGAGGGTGTGAGTGACACACAGCAGGCTGGGGAGTCCCGTATAGGAGGCGGTTGCACCGCGACCAGCTCTAGGTCGGCTTGGAAAGGCTCGGGATAAAGGTGCTTCACGGGGTCGTGTCCCCAGGGCGGGGATTAGGCCCACATAAAAGGCGCCAGGGGTCTGTGGCGATGTCGGCAACCCACCCGACCCGTCCTGAAACACGGACCAAGGAGTCCAACGCACGCGCGAGTCAGAGGGTGCAAGCAAAACCCCGTGGCGCAATGAAAGTGAGGGTCGGCGCGCAACAGTCATAAAAATATCTCTGCTTCTATTTGTGTTTGTTTTGCATAAATTAATTTATGACTGATATATTATAAGAAGGTCTTAGTAGCCCTACTAGGGCCTCCATGAATTTAAATTTACTGCATGAATTACAAAGAGGTTAAAAAAGGTGTTTTCATTTGTTCGGTATTATGTCTAAAAGGCCAGAGAGAAATGAGAGAAATTGTCTTGAGGAACTGCAGCAATTGGGCTTAAAGGTAGGGTCGACGATGTTGGAAAGCTAGCATAATTTAAAAGTAGCATCGCCTCAGGAGCTCCGTCTAAACCCCCCCTCCCCTGATTGGTTCTTTCCAAGCGCACTGCGAGGCAGTGATTGGTAGACGTTTTTACAGGATTACTGCAGCTACAGATGACGGCTCTTTTCCGGTCCTTTTTCAGAGCTCATCAGTAATGGATCGCTGTCGGGGTGTTAAGACCATTTCAACCAATATAACAAATAGTGTAGACTGGAGAACATCGTCAACCCTGCCTTTAAATCAGTGGTTCTCAGCGTCCCCCTTATCTATTATCCAGGTCCCTTACCCCCCCCCCATCAATTTAAAATGTAGGCTGATTGTCTCCTATCTCCTGAATATTAATGTTGGTTATTATTCTGTTCATGTCATTGAATGCCCAATAACACATTTGATTAAACTGGACAGTTGTAATATCATTATCATAGTTTCCCACATGGCTAGGTGAATAAATTAAATTATATTCTATTTATGAGTGCAACAGTTAGATATTTAGCCACTTTGAAGATGCGGGTGTCATTTCAATTTATGGTGGAAATATCTTTATAGCATTTATGTAAATGAAAACACAAAATTCAGGTGCCAAAATATACTGTATAAATATATTGGTAGAATGGTAAATGGATTTGCATTTATATATCTCCTTTCTAGACTTCTGACCACTCAAAGCTCTTTACACTACATGTCAGCATTCACCCATTCACACACACATTCATCCACTGATGGCAGAGGCTGCCATGCAAGGTGCTCAAATACTCATTTACACATTTTTTTGGGGGGGGGTTCAGTGCCTCTGCTCAACACTTCAACCTGTGGACCGGAGGAGCCGGAGGGGATCGAACCACCCACCCTCCGATTGGTGGACGACCCGCTCTTCCCGTCTGAGCCACAGCTGGCCCCCCACAGCACACACATACATAATGCAGTAAGGCTCTCAGGCATTCTGTTTTGCTTTCAAATATTCATGTTATCTCTGTTGAGTCAACATCACACATGTAGACACTCCTCCATCATCTCCATCTTTTGTTTTGGGGAAGCGACCTCTTCAACCTCTTCCACTCCTTGAAGGCGGCGGCGCCCTTGACCAACGATTTTCAAAGGGGTCCTTGACCTCTGACCTCCTGATATGTGAATAAAAATGGGTTCTATGGGTACCAACGAGTCTCACCTTTACAGACATGCCCACTTTATGATAATCACATGCAGTTATTTGACAATAAGGGGGTTTCTGAGCCGTTTACACAACAGAAGTGCTTGCCATCCAATCGCAAAAAATGTTTTTGATCCCAAGTCACAGCATGGCTTTTTCTATGGTGTTCCTCAAGGTCTTGGTGTTTTAATGTGGTATTCTGGAGGGATTATTAATCATTTTTATCAATTCTCAAGTGGTAAAAGATGGTTATCACCAAAGCTGTGTACAATTTATGAGAAATAATAGAGCATGGGAATGACCATCATATACTTTTATCATAATGTTTTAAGCCCTTAAACAATTTTTTTAATTAATGACTAGAACAATTTGACACACAGTGCTGAGCTGCATCTCAAATTAATCTTCATGTTACCAGCTTTCAGATGCCACTTCTATTTGACATCTACTGTTGACCTGCTGCTGGTATGGCAGTATCCCCTGCAGACTGTCTGACACTGGTCTCTGGATGAGACAAAGCTTAGAGGAGTGTCTTTGCACTGCTCCTCATCGGAGGTAGAAAACCCAAACACTTCTAGTCAGGCATAAATCTCACCATCGTGTGGCTTTTTGTAAATATTAACTTCACCACCTCCAATAAAGTGCAGCTCAAAGCTGCTTCCCCAAGCTTTTCAGAAGCACAAGCAGCGACACAGAGCTACAGGTCAGAGGAGAGCGTCGTTCTGTAGAAAACAATGAAAAGCTGCGCTCAAGCGATTCAGAAAAAAAAGCAGGAAAAGCCAAATCGAAAAGAAATGCTTCAGATGATGGTGGTAAAAGCAAGTCTAAGGACAAAATTGTGAAAATTTGCTTTCGAATGTAGGACTAAACCGGCATTAACAAAACAGACACACACAGAAACGCCACCCTTTTAAAAATATTGCTTCCAGGTTCCCCCAGATGTTCTCTGATTTCTCCCATTGAGAAACGCTACCTTAAATGAAGAGTTTGATTTAAGTTTTATGCTGTAATTTAGTATTTTTTTTTTTAATCTATAGTGTTCTGAGGTATGACAGCATTTGTCTGGTGTTTTTATCACATTTGTATCCCTTATTCTCTAGCTTTGTAGTCCATACATGCTGTAAGACTACAATACCCTAGAGCAGGGGTGACTAACCAGTCTGACAATCAGACATAAGTTGCTCCAAACATTGGATCTGAATCTAAAATCTCTCGTCACAATGGCCAATATCTCGTTATTAGCCCACTAGTTTTACTAATTGATTGAAAATGCCCGGAAAAAGACACATGACTAATCAAAAAAATTAATACTAATAGAGTCATATGTTTTGAACTTTCTGTGCTTCCTTCTGCACTGATTTCTCACTCTCAAAACAGCCTATAAGCCCGTCCTAATATCTCATGAAAGGAAAGGCAGAATTAAGTTTGCCTTTGCTAAATAAAGGTAAGATTTCATTTAGTTCAGACTAAAAAAAAAAAAGTTTATCTTGGAGTTTTATCTCGGAGATAAACTTAGCTTTTGGCTAACATTGCCCAGCATTAGCCGCAAAAAAAATCACCATGCCTCTCAGGGCTCGCCTAAAGATATTAAAGGTCCCATATCGTGTTCATTTTCAGGTTCATACTTGTATTTTGTGTTTCTACTAGGACATGTTTACATGCTGTAATGTTCAAAAAGCACTTTATTTACTGTCACTCATACTGTCTGCCTGAATATACCTGTATTCACCCTCTGTCTGAAACGCTCCATTTTAGTGCATTTCAATGGAATTGCGTTGCTAGGCAACAATTTGGGTCCATGTTTACTTCCTGTCAGCTGATGTTATTTACATACACTGCAACAGGAAATAAACTGGGACACATTTAGAATGTTTATGTTTAAAACCATGTAATGGTCTAAATATTGTATATTTGTGACATCACAAATGGACAGAAATCCTAACGGCTTGTTTCAAACACACAATTTCTGAATGCTGGCTGTGTGTATTTCTCCATATATTGAGCATTTTGATAGTTTGACAGTATTTATAAATCACTTGAACCTGCTTTATAATGTAAAAAATTTAAATCTCACTTTTTACAATATTGCACCTTTAAAGATATAGCTGCCCCAGTACCAATGGTACGGTAAAATCTCTGTTTGACAAATTTATATTGTCCCATTGTATAGCGTATATAGCACAGGCTTGCTGCTGGTTGCCAGTTGATGCTGGTGTTGTCATCAGCCACAACTGGATGAGGTTGTGATCTTTCTACAAACAAGAAACGTCCGTAATGACTGATTACAAAGGGAGGAGGGAGGGAGTCTGAGCATCAGGCCTCTAACCTGGACCAGGAATATTTGACTCCCTCTATTGTTAAAGAAAAAAATATTCATGAAATCAGGAGAGCTTCACTTCACCTGCCTCTGATACATTCTCACCCCTCCTCCTCTGTTCCCTCAGCTTCTCTGACCCTTTCTCACTTTTCCTCACTCTCTCTTTCTTTCTACCATCTTGTCTCCCGCCCCTGCCCCCCCTCCCCCTCTCTATCTCTCTCTCTCGTTGTGGCTTTACATCTTGGCCCGGCTCCAATCTCCTCTCCAGTAATTGCCTCATCCAAAAACTTTCTGGAGAGGAGTAGAGGAGCTTTGTGCGCTCTTTTGTGTACCGACGACACTGATTGTTCGCAAATGAGCTGGCAGCATATTCATTCAGCAGGAGGTGATAAGGACGTGCTGTCAGGGGCCAGAGAACAGGAGGAGATAGAAGGGAGGGAGGGTGGGAGGGAGGGAGGGAGGAGGAGAGAGGAAACGACAGATAGAGCAGACAGAGGAGGGAAGATGTGGAGAGAAAGTAAAAATGAAGGGAGAGGGAGAGGGGAAGAGGAGATGTGGTAGAACGGAGTGTTTGAGTCAAAGAAGTGCTTATTTTCAGGAAGACATGAAATAATCAAGGCGGATTCTTCCAGCAGCACCAATTAAACTCCTCCAAAGAAACCATCTTATAGTCAGGAAAATTGCCATATTTAAACGATCTATAGCACGTGGTCTATAGTGCATGGCGCAATCAGTGTCATCTCCCATTCCCTTTAAAAGACAGTTTTCTGCTGAGGAAACGGATCTGCTCGTGCGCAAAGTGAAAGTGCGCGAGCATTTAGATGTAAGTGGTGTTTGGCCGGTTGACCCTCGGTTGCCTCCGCCGTCTCCCAATCCTCTGTCCCTGCATCAACAACTCCATCTGACGCCGGCTACGATAGATTCCTAATTATTCAGGTCTTGCTGCAAATTCGGAAAAACATAGGGTATAGGCCCACACTAAGTTATTTCTGTCTTTGTGTAAAAAACATTGTCAGTTTGTCCTGGCCTGTTGCGGTACCACTAGTCTCATTTTCATGTAGGTTCATTCTGTTGTATTAGAGCTTTCATGGACAGAATAGATGCTAGGCTATAATCAGTAACTAGAGGCGTGTCTCCTTCAGCTGTCTCACTATTTTATGCATAAAAACAACAATCTGTATCTGTGTTTTTTGCAAAAAGCTTCAGCATAATATTTTCATGACCATCAGGATATGATCATTATATGAAAATAATCATAAAAGACAAAACAACTATGATAAGAACAGCTGATTTCAGGTGCAGCATATGACTGCTTCAGCTTTGATAATCACTGCTCCACCTGGTGGATATATAAACCGTTGCAACGGGTTTCCACATATGGCTCCATAGGGGCATTACAAATCTACGTCATTACGGGGGGGATTTCCTTTCAACCAAGGGGGCCCAGCACGGACGCGTCACAGCTCGGCCTGTGAGCCCCAGCACCGGAGGCAGGGGAAATTCAAGGTGGCAGCGTCTGTAGGCAGCAGGCAGAATTCCCTTTTCTTATAAATGATGAAATTGGTGAGAAAATGTATGATAGGATTAACTGTGAGAAGTGGGAGTGAGCATCTGTCATGCTCATGATAGTCATTAATTAAGGCTTCAACTGAAAAATAAGTTTTCAAATCCATCACGGATGCAGCCTGAGAGACAACCGAGAACACTCACAGCTGTTCTCCAGCTGTGACACCACTCGCTCTCATGCACCAGGTGCAAAATATTGCATTAGCATTAAGGCTTGTATAATCCTGACAATCCATCATGTGACATTTAAGAAATGGAAAAATAAAAAAACATTACTTTAACAGACAGGTGAAGTATCTAAAAGAGTCGCCAGACTATCGCAGGGCTAAATAGGCTACTAGCTTTAGACAAAAGAAAAATGAGTAGCTGTGATTATAAGACAGCATTGTGGATAAAGGCAGTCTTTTCTTACTGAGGTCACAAAAGTTCTTGAGTGGGTTCAAGGTAAGATTAGTAGACACGCTAGCAGCTCATGATGCAGTAATCTTTGTCAACTAGAACAGCACTTAATTCAATGCCATGTCTCAATATAACAGAGGACTAACTGTTGTGGTCTGAGCACATTGATGGTATTGATACTAAAATGGGAAGGGACATAACAATGTCTCGAAAGTGCTTGACTTATCTAACATCTTCTATTGTCTGTCAAGTATTATGGCCGGGCCACACAGGGAATGGCGGCTGCGAAACCTGTTGTTTTTTATTTCGGCGTCCATGTTAACAGATTAGAGCAGCCGCAAAAACGTCTCGGCTGCGTGTCAGCTGCGTTTCTTCTAGAGATTCGAGGTCTCGCCTAATTTTGACACCAGCCGCGCGGTTCACATCAACAACAGACAATGAAGGTGATCTATTGACTGTATATTGACATCATGTCAGCAACATTACTACAGTTTCAATGTCTAGACATATGTTACGGACATGAAAAAAAAGTAAAGATTTATTTTTAAATCAACATTTCCTGCTTTCATTTTAAAATAAAAGCCCTCAAGCGTTTTTTTTCTGTGGACAGAATTCCTTAATTTGTTAACACAAGGCTTTTATTCTGAAAATATGTGCCGGACAGTGTTGTAGAACATGCAGTGACTTGCAGAGCTCCATGAATGAATATAATACGGGGTTTTAATTGTGGATTATTACTATTATTTACAAATTACCACATGTTTCTTAACCTTTTTCTGTCTAAAATAAATATAAATGATATTTATAATGAAATGAAATGGGCATTATGAAAGGCAAACTCTATGTAGAAAGAAAGGGCTGACAGCAGCAGCAGAAACGCTGCTGGTGCGGACGACACACGCGTGAGTCACGCAGCAGTTCAGTGAGGCAGCCGTCGCGCGCCGCTGACGCGCCCGGTCTGTCTCTGTGGTTAGAGTCTTTGGTCTTTTGTCACTTGCAATACTGTCCAGTCATTTGGTCAGCGGCAGCAAAGAAAGACATGAATTATCTACAACTAGTTCAAAACCGAGCTGCCATATTGGCACTCGAACAAATACAGCATATATGCACACTTGCCTGTCCTGATTCTCGGTTGGGATTAAACTCAACTGTAGCCTCTTCATGTTTTTTCAGAAATGTAGTATTTAATCACACACCTAAATAATTCTTCAACCACGTACAAATCATAAGCAACAGATATAGCCATCACACAAGGAATGCCAGCTCAGGTAAATTGATACCTCCAACCCCAAGAACAAACCTCCTCAAACGCCAAACCAGAACTTTATTGCACTTGTAGTCTCTGAGCCTTCTTTGAAGAAGTTATGATTGCAATGACCAAATTATAATGTATATCGTTTTATGTAATTTGTTGTATGTATTATTTCTTATTATTTCTGTGGACACCAGGAAGATTAGTGGCCAAAGCGTCAGCTAATAGGGTTCCAGTTAATAAAACAATAAAACATTGCCAGAGCAGCTTATTATTCATCATTAAGAAATAAATATAAGAACAACCCCAGTTTTTCTTTTCGGCACTGTAGCCAGGCTGACAGAGAGCCATAGCTCTATTGAGCCATGTATTCCTACAACCCTCAGTAGTAGCGACTTTATGAGCTTCTTTAATAATAATATCCTAACTATTAGAGACAAACTGAATCTCCTACTGCCCACTAGTACAGACCTGTGTGTCTCTCTGTGTCTCTCTCTTTCTTGCTCTCTCACATACGCCAGAAAGGTTTTTCACGCTTCCACACTTTTTGTGTCCACAGAAAATGAGCATTTGATTCCTTCTCTGGCCCAAAAAGCGTGTAGGTCTGCTGAAGCCTGATGAGCAACTCTTTCTGGAATGAATACGGCAGCGTCTTGGAACAAGGTAACCCACCTGAACCATTTTAGGACATCTCAAGCGCTCTACATTTTCAGACACAGGCTCAACTTTCATCGTTATGAGCTGCAGTTTGTCAGCCTTAGCAAGATTAGACTTAGACACAGGAAAAGTCTTCATGAGGATTCATATGCTGACAGAAATTCAGAACTCTCTGGATTTGGAAAAATAGTGACTTGAGGTAAAACAATTAGGCACAGCAGTGGTTAGAGCAGAATGCTAATCCCAAAGTGTTGTTGAATTATTTTGAAGTAACATTGGTGACATTTGTGACGTGTTTTCCATACTTGTGTTACGTTGTCTATGTACATATTTTATGTACTTATTTTAAGCCCAACCATGGTGTTTTTCCTAAACCTTAGTGTTGCTGCTGCTGTAGGTTTGTTGCCAAAACATAACCACGATCGTTTCACGGCGTTAATTGACACACGAAAAGCCTCGCCACACGGAATGTCCTTAAAATGTCGGGCTATTTATATGCCTTCCCATGACATCAGGTTGGATATACATACATGTCTGGGCTCTGAACATACTGCAGTTATTAGTTTGCATTTGTAGTTTTATTAGTTTGTAATTTGTATGCCGAAAACTGTGATAGATGTGTTTAGACTGTGATTATTCACTGTGCAACAATTATTCTGCTCTCATCTTTGCTATTAATGCTGACTGCACTGCACTCCATGCCCCCGGGCCTGAACACATAGATAAAGACACCATTATCCACCATGAACTCTTGTACTGCCATGCAAGCAATTTTATGTTAAATACTTATTTATAGCTGCTGCATGAATTAGTTTGCGAATTTGATAGTGATCATGGTACATTTTTTTTAGTCCAGAACAGTTCACGGACCTGTTCTGAATGTTCACATCCTATAAAAGTGTTGTGTTTCTTTGAGGTGACATTGAACATGACCACCTCCTACATCCCATCGTCTGTCAGAGGCTTTTAGGACAGCTTCAGTGCAATGACTCTGCAAGTATCAGAAGGTCTGACGGCTTCATCTTTGGATGGATGGGGTAAAGTAGAGGGTCATTGTATTCTTTCTGGTGTTTGTAGCACCCGGAGTAGCGGTAAAGTGGAAAAAAAAAAACATTGGCAGGAAAAGGGATTTCAATTGTCAATGCCTCACAATGTTTCACGAAGTGCTTGTCAGGTTGTCTTACAATAGACAACCATTTTTAGAACAGTTTGGCATTTGGCATAGACCTTAAAGGACCGGTGTGTAACATCTCGTGACATCTAGTGGTGAGGTTGCAGATTGCGGGTGCCAAGCGTGTAGAAAATCTACGGTGGCTGACGTGAAAACGTGAATGGCCCCTATCTAGAGCTGTTGTAAGAGTAGCGTAGGTCATTTGGAGAATAGCAGCACCGGTGTGTAGAGTGTGTGTGTGTTCGTGGGAAGTGAGTGGTGAAGCGAGAGAGAGAGAGAGAGAGAGCGGCGGTTAATGTGTGTGATGTGAGCAAAAACGTGAGCTACACAGCCACAGGTGCTTTCCCCGTGCGCTGTCGTTTTTTCATTCAGAGAAAATTCCTTTCCTTTTCCCTGTCATAAAAAAATCTACAGTATGTGCACGCAGCATCAGCCTCCCGTATCCAGCCAGAGAGCAGACGGTCCGCAAAGCAAATTATCACGAGAGTAAAGTAAAAAACAAAACAGAAATTCAAATATCGTCCTTGAATCTTATCGTATCGTATCGTATTGTATCGTATCACTCTACATGAGCCAAATATCATCCTTGAATCGTATCGTATCATATCACATCGTATCGCTCAACATGTGCCAAATATCGTCCTTGAATTGTATTGTATCGTATCGTATCGTATCGCTCTACATAAGCCAAATATCGTCCTTGAATCGTATCGTATCGTATCGTATCGTATCGTATCGCATCGTTTAATATTGTATCCTATCGTATCGCTCTAGATGAGCCAAATATCGTCCTTGAATCGTATCGGAACCATGGAAATTGTATCGTTTCGTATCGTTGTAAAGAGGTATCGTTACTCAGACATGACAATATCCCCTCCTCTTTGCAAACTCAACGCCTCAAGTCATGTGTTATATGTCTATATGTGTTCCTGCATATGAGTGTCTGTGTTTGTGAGTGCACACATCTTCCAGGCAGATTCAGAGATGTATCTCAGTCCTAGCAGTAATCCCTGGCGATTTACTGTAGCTGCCAGCCTGTCTGTAGAGAGTGACAGAAAGGTAGACAGAGTCAGACAGAAATACATGATGCATTCACTTTGCAGGCAAAGAAGTGAAATCTGATCTGATCACATCTGATGGTTTGGCATTGACGTGTCAAGGATCAGAGAGGTATAGTGAAGAAAGTCACGGACAAAAACAGCAACTGACCAAGGAGACAGATACAATCTCCATCACTTGCTGCAGACAGCAACATAGGGCTCAAATTACTCAATATACTTATTTAGGTGTTTTCTAAAGTAATTTGATGGTACACATGACTAAATTGAGGGAACAAAATTAGTGCACAATTGGTAATTTCAGCGAATGATTTGGGATTTCAGTAGGTTCTGTATTTAAGTGTGTTGAACATTCAGTGTAAGAAGTTTAACCACTAAATGTCAGCAACAATAAGATGTTCAGTTAGATTGCTCTTTTATGGGAGAGACACTGATTGTCAGTACAGTTGAAATACGTGACGGACGCAAATGGCAAACATTCACACTACATTTTACCAAGTGACAATTCAAAATATAATGGAATATAATGATAATGAATAATCTAATTTTACATTATCTCTTCTGAGTCAACACACAAGTAGGCATGATTTAGTCTACCCTCCTCTTTTATAACTTTTGTTTGGGGAATTAACCTCTTTTAGATGTGCATGTGGCACCTATTCACCTTTAATGATACATTAATTAATTTTTATTAATGGACTTTAAAGGGGACATATCATTTTCAGGTTCATGTTTGTATTTTGGGTTTCTACTATAACATGTCAACATGCTTTAATGTTCAAAAAACACATTATTTTTCTCATACTGTCTGCCTGAATATACCTGTATTCATGCTCTGTCTGAAACACTCCGTTTTAGTGCATTTCAACGGGATGGCAATGGAATTGCGTTGCTAGGAAACAGCTTGGGTCCATGTTTACTTCCTGTCAGCTGATGTCATTCACATACACTGCAACAGGAAATAAACTGGGACATATTTAGTATGTTTACGTTTAAAACTGTGAAATGGTCTAAATATTGTAGATTTGTGACATCACAAATGGACAGAAATCTTAAAGGCTTGTTTCAAACGCAAGGTTTCTGAATACGGGCTGTGTCTATTTCTCCATGGATTGAGTGTTTTGATACTTTCACAGTATTTATATATCACTGCTTTATAATGTAAAAGACATGAAAATCTAAGCATGTTCATTTTAATACTAATGACCTGAAGTCACAGGTTTAATAAGCACCATCTCAATAAGCATCATCTCCTATTATCAGAGAAAATGAAACCAGTTACATGTTGCAGCTGGAGTACATCTGGGGACCTGGTTTTCTCCAGACAGCTGAGACCAGGGCTCAGTCATGATGATGTGAAAGGAAGCCAGAATATAAGTGAGCAACGGTGTCAAAAAGTGACACTGCTGAGCCAGTCAGGAAATGCTAAAACATGCACATATGACTCAAAGCACCCTATTCTGTTATGACCCTATTCTAGAAAAAATATGACTTTTTTCATTGTAATATTGTGAATTAATTCTCAAAATCTCTGATTAATATATATTTTTTTGACAGTGGCCGTTATTCTCCATCGAAGTTGACAGACTAAAAATTCCGCCTTTTGGTTTATCTGATTCTCTTGCTAAGTTGCGGCTGTAATAGAGCAGCTTTCGCTGTGTTTAATCCAGTCCTCCCCCAGGACTTGTCCTGCAGCAGCAGCAGCAGCAGCCAGATCTCTCTGTCAAAGCGGAGCATCAACATTGCCTGTTCTCTCCGTTTTATGGCAGACTGCAGCCGTTGCTTTTTAGGTTGCATACTGTCCCCTACTTTACTGGAGGAATTACTGCATTTATGAGTCGCGTTCTAGCAGTTCTTCAAAAATGAAAAGTCCTCTGCTTTCATGTTTTTATTGCACATGTTCTAAATATTAAGTGGGATGTCCCCCTGAAACCTACACCTATGTATGTGTGTGTGTAACTCAAGTGGTAAAAACATGTCATGTGTCAATGTCTAAAGGTTCATGTTTCTGAAGTAATTGTAATACATAGTTAATGTGCATGTCTACATATGTATTTTATAAATACTTCATCATAACACTCATTTCCTTATCCTCTCATTGACACTCTGCTCTTCCTTCCTCATTTTCTTGTCATGTACCCCTTGAAATGACAGAATACAATTTCTGCAGAAAGAGCAGGATGACATTGTTTTTTTTCAAAAAGTCAAGAAGTGCTTTTTCTCTGCATGATTCTCGTTGCTGGGCTTAATTGCCCCTCATCCCCCACACAAATGTCTCCTATGTATCCTACAAAGTCGACGTTATAATTTTGGATGCCGCTGATTCACGGTGTAGATGAGGCCAATTTTCCTGTCATCATTGGCCTTTCAGAGTGAGCTGGCTTTCAGCGGTAATATATATATAGCACAGACAATCACAGGCTGATGTGACAGTTAGAAAGAAGGAAACACGAATTGGACATATCCATCTTTGAAAGAAACAGGAAAATAGATCTGTATTTGCTTGCTCTTTAGTTGGGGTTATGTAGGTTAACCTACGCTAAGTGGGAGTGTCTCTAACCTCCACTGGGTGAGGAGAAGTATATGTGAATGCGTAATAGACTAGAAATTGAGTTTAAAGAGCCAGAAATGTCAGCCGGCGGCTATAACAATCATCGAGGTTCAAGGTTCAATTATTGTCATTCTACAACAGGGTTGCACGACAAAATGCAAGTTGTAGTCCCTTTAGCTACATTACAGAAAAATAGGAAAGAAGCTGCTCTGTAGTCTGGAGATACGACAGCGGATAATTTAGTGTCTCTTGCCAGACGGCAGCAGGGTGTACAGGCTGTTGCCGGGGTGGGTGTTGTCTTTTAAAATGCTTTGGGCTCCGCGCAGGCACCTCACCTCACCGATATCACTGATGCTTGGTAGATGGGTACCAATGATGTTCTGGGCGGTTTTAATCACCCGCTGCAGAGCCCTCCTGTCCTGGGGCCATGCACAAACCATGTTGCAAGATCTTATATACATCATTCATTTTGCATGCTTACCCTCTTTCCTTTTACCTGTACTGCCTTCCATACTAAACTGCTAATCCAATATACAGTATGGACGTTGCAGATCAGCTATTTGATGTGGGCATTGAGAATGCCACTAATGTTCTTGATGCACTTGAAGACTACAAACACATGAAAGACTTCATGCATGCAGATTTGCATGTGGGAATACACCCGACCACAGTGTCTTACCAACACTTGCGTCAGGATCTGATCTTTGTCCTTTTGTTGCTCGATAAGGCAATTGACAGAGCCAATGAGTGCCACTTCATGGAAGTGGGGATATTCCTGAACCAGTTTGGGCAGAAAGATACAGACAGCCTGGATCTAACTGATCTTTTTGACCCATTACACTCAGCAGTGCGTGACGCCTGCCTCGCTGAACTGCTGCGTATCCCACGCGTGTGGTGTCAACACTGGCAGCGTTTCTGTTGTTGCTGAGCTGCTGCTGCCAGCCCTTTCTGTCTATGTAGAGCCTTTCATAATGGGCATTTCATGTCATTATAAATGTCATTTTTATTTATTTTAGACAGAGGAAGGTGAACAAACGAGTGATAATTTGTATATAATAGTAATAATCCACAATTAAAACCCCGTACTTTATTCATTCATGGAGCCCTATAAGTCACTGCATGTTCTACAACACTGTCCTGCAAATATTTCAGAATAAAAGACTTTTGTTATTAAATGAAGGAATTCTGGCCACAGGAAAAAAAAACGCGTGAGGACTTTTATTTTGAAATGAAAGCAGGAAATGTTGATTTAAAAATAAATCTTTACTTTTTTCATGTCTGTGACATATTCTACAGATCATGGTCATGGGTCATGCCGGGCACTGAGGAGGTTCTTGAAGCAGTGACTCCATCCCTGGAGATGTGCAGTCAGTGGGCGAATCGGCATTCACTGAAGAGAAAAGGGATGACAGACAGCCGTGTGTGCTGCTTTATATACTGTGGGGTTCCGCACGTATTCGGGTAAGCACGTTCTGGTCGGCCGGCTAAAATTTAACCAAACATCTTCAGCTTCTTTAATACATTATTTTTGGCTGACAACAGTTTACCACCTGTTCATTAGTTTTCATTCCCCTGCACACCATTCTTACAGGTTATAAAAGCTGTGTCTGAGTGGTACGGGTAATTCACCTCTCTGGTCTGTGCTGTCTTTCTTTAGGATTGTGTTATGTATGTATTATATGCATTATGCTTTTTTACTTAACCTTCTCCTCTGTTCATATTGCTCTCAGTGTATACAGTATGTATGAACTGTGTCGACCACTTGGCGTTCAAAGTGCTCTTGAGATTAATAGGATGTGAAGTAGTTTACCTATACTGTAACCTGCACCCGGCTCTTATTTCGCCTCACCAGCGAAGGAAAAACGGAGGCCTTGCATCAGCCGTTTAATCTGCTCATTAATTAAACATGAAGCTTGCGGAATTATAATAATTGTTTACCAATTGGAAACCGCGTTGGGCACAATTAATCTTTTTAAGACTGCCAATACAGTAACAATGCCAACGCAGTCTCCTCACTATGTCTCGCCACTCAATAAAATGCCACTAATTTATTCAGCGGTGAAATGAATGCATGCCCATATTGCTGATCGCCACATTGTGTATTTCTGCCATCCCACAGCAGAGAGAGAGAGAGAGAGAGAGAGGGAGGGAGGGAGGGAAAGAGCTGAATAGAGCCAGTGTGGTGGTGAGAGGGTGGAAGACAACCAGGGAACATGGAGGAATAATTCTGAGGGGGGCACAAACATGTCCCTCCACCCCTCCTACACAAGAGAAAGATGCACAAATTGAAAGAGACACAAACTGACATCAAACAACACAGCCATTTGGTATCTCTTGGTTGTAGTTTGGGTTTGTTTTGCTTCTCCTTTTCTCTTTGTAGTGAAGTCATTAACACTAATCACAAATTAGCCCCCTGAGGCTAATTTATGATTTGTGATATCGGGCTTACAAATAAAATTTACTTGACTTGTAGCAACTGAAATAACATATGTCACATGGTATAAATGTTTCTGGATAACACATAAAGAAAAACTAACTACACTACTACTGATACTGTTAACAGGAGATAATAAAAAGAGGTCCATGTGTCCATCCAACCAACTTCAGGACACAGAAGGTGAGAGGAAGAGAGCAGTCTGTGTCAACGCCACCAGTGTCCTGCCATGTGATTGCTCCGCTTGCCAAAGTAACCAAAGATTATCTGCTGGGCGGATGATTCTGCTGTAGTGAGGGAGTGATGATTTGTGTGCACATGCAGACGCTTCCTCCCACTGTTTACACTACACACACACACACACACACACACGAACGCAAGACGCTGAGTTAGGGAAAAGAGGAAGGAAAGGGGGTGTTTGTTTGATGTGCACACCTTGCGTCCCCTGAGTGCTTTGGTCCGTGGGAAGTGGACGCTGCTGGAGTCTCGTGGTGCAATCAGAAGCCTTAGATACCCTCTCTGTGCCTTGTCTGACAGAGAGGAGAACAGGTTCACTTTGTCCAGGATCAATGAACAATGTTCGGATGCTAAGTTCTGATAAAGAATCTTCACACTGCATATTCATTGATTTATTCAGCGTGTAGGTGTCCTTTGCTCTGCGAAGGAGGGAACGTTAACATACAGTAGAGGAGTGATGAAAGGTAAAAGCAAAGAGAGTGATTTGATACTGAAAATGTGCTTGATCTCCAATCAGTTTAGGTTTTGTAAAAACTATGTTGCCATATTTAAACGATCTATAACGCATGGTCTATGGTGCATGATGCAAGTGTATGTAGTGCGGTGTCCGACTCCACTTTTGCTAGTTAAACGGCGCATCATCTGGGCGCAAAGTAAAGTGCAAGGGGCAAAAGGGTTGAATTTAGTCTCTTAATTAATCATAGGAGTGTTTTGGGCATAACAGTTAATTAAACCAATCAGAGTGTCATCTCCCATTTTTTCTGTGGACAGAATTTCTTCATTTGTTAACACAAGGCTTTTATTCTGAAATATTTGCAGGACAGTGTTGTACAACATGCAGTGACTTGCAGAGCTCCATGGATGAATATAGTACAGGGTTTTAATTGTGGATTATTACTATTATTTACAAATTACCATTTTCTTAACCTTTCTCTGTCTAAAATAAATATAAATGACATTTATAATGAAATGAAATGGCCATAATGAAAGGCAAACTCTATGTAGAAAGAAAGAGCTGGCAGCAGCAGCAGCAGCAGAAACGCTGCTAAAATGCAGCTGTTCTGAACACCCGACGCGTGAATCACGCAGCCGCCACGCGCTCCTGTGTTCCCAGTGTGGCCATGGCGTAATGGTGAGATTGGGTGGGGACTTCTGTGAAGTTAGCTGGAAAGCCAGCATGGTGAGTCTGTGGAACAGGTTGCTGGGTTTACCAACCAACGGGGTGGCTAGTGAGATATTTAACTTTAGGACTTGGCTGTTGGAGGTGAATGGGCACAGGAAATATTTGATTTACTAGAAGAATGTGGACTTCATTAGAAGAACATTACTTTCTAAAAGCAGCTGTGGAAGTGGAGGAGTTTAAATACCAAGACCGGACTAAATGCATACAATCATGGGTCGAAGAAATCTGGCAAAAGCCAAAACTGAGAACTTATTGTTTATTTAAGAAAGATTACAAATGTGAAAAAATATGTTAAATATTATTATAGTCAGAGGTCAATTTGTGCACAGTTCAGATGTACAGGTGTAACTGAAGACCAATGATATGGGCCAACATTGTGAACTAAATGAGGTTGAGAACGAAATTAATTTTATTTTATTTTGTCCTTTGAAACGATGCTACATTATTTAGTTGATGAAGTAACCATTATCAACAAAGCATCATGCTACATAGCGAGGGGGCAAAATATGCCGCTTTCCAATGCTACGCACAGATGTGACCCAGGTCAGTCTGAACAATAATATAATGAGTCTCCTTGGTCTGATGAATTGTCATAAATATTCATAGGTGGGTGAGTATACAGGTCGACATGGGCTGCGCTCACTTTCTGTCATGTCAACCGTTAGAGCAAAACATACACATGATCATAAATATGCATCAATATATAAATATTCAATGACGTCTTTAAATATCATTGACTTGAGATGCATGCAGTCACACCCCCCCAGAACACAAATACAAAACATTTCCAGAGCTTGAAATTGACTCGCTTCCTCATGTACTCAGTTAGCAGCGGATGCATGCTGCCTGATAGTAGATATTAATGTTTAATGCAAGCATTGGATGTTTTTTTACAGTCACATTAACAGTTTTGAAATTGTAGCTCTACTTGTCTGCAAATTTCAATCTTTTTTGGAATAGAGTTTTTTTTTTTTTAACTATTATATCCTGCAGGGACTAACATTAAACAACTGAATGCAAGTTATTAATGTTTTACGATGCCAATTAAACCATTGCAAATCAAGTAAAAGTCTACACGTAGGCTGTATCTGAAACCTCATACTATACTAGTAGTACAACCTCATACTATACTAGTAGTACAACCTCATACTATACTAGTAGTACAACCTCATACTATACTAGTAGTACAACCTCATACTATACTAGTAGTACGTACTGATTTGGCCAAAATGTAGTATGCAGTATGCGAACAAAAAAAAAATCTCCAATATGCATCGGACCAGTCTATCTCACCTACTGTATCCCACAATGCAAAGCGCTGGACCGCTACAGACTGCGGTTACAACAACAACAACAGCAGCCAAAAACGCCTCATTTTTTTAACATTTTTTTGTAGCTATTTCATCACTAAATTCACTTCTGAAAGTTTTTGAGGCTAGAAATCAACTGTTTAGATTTTGAATATTGACAGTTTTACAATATTAGATGGCGAATCGAACATTTGCTCCACCGTTGTCGGAGTTTAGAAGCTCCACAAACTGCCCTGACAGCTAGCTAGCGCCTGCCGGGGTTGCAACCTCGCCAGCCGGGCGTCACTCTCACAGACCCCGCTATGAGCTGGCTGGGCCTCTCCCAAGAGACCGGTCTGTAGACGAGGGTCTTTTATTTCCTGAGACAACATGACCTTTTTTTAACATTACTCTAATATCTGGAGGAAGATCAGTCCACTGTTTTGTTTCTGAACTGAAAAAGCAGTTTTTCAGACGTAAATTTAGTCGTACAATGTTTTATATTTCCCGTCTCTCCTCGTTGATGATCCTGTTTGTCTGACTTCATTATGAGCTGTCAGAATAAATAGTTTTAAACCTGCAGTATCTTATAAAGTAAACAAACAGAACATAAAGAACAAAATCAAAGTTGTATTTTTCAATAATAGTGTAATAGTGGTACGAGTTTGTTTTTTTGTCTAGTGCTTTAAGAGCTGGTTTAAAGGCTAAAGCCTGGTCTAGTATACTGCAAATACATCACTTTAACCGTCACATACTGCATACTACTCAGGAACGCAGTATGTTCGTCAGTAGTATGTATTAGGCAATTTCGAATACAGCCAGAGAGTCCTTTTTCGGAAATTGTTCCCCCTCCACCATCATGGAGGATCTTCCAATCCCTTAAATGCACCTCGAGGAGACGAGGAGCAAGGAAACATCGGTGTATCCTTTGCAGAAGTATTTTACCGACTGACACTTCCCCCTTAAGGATATCAGTTATGGATCGGACTCTGCAGCTGATCGGACTGATCTGATACCTCTCAACATCACTGAGTTTCATACCGGAGTGAAGACAGATCACAGATTAAAAGTTTAAAATTTTAGTTGTCTTCTGATTCACCATCTAGTTGAAATCTGTGTTAACTGTAGGTGTGAGCAACAAACTGACCATGTTGATGGTGAAGTGTTCCAGCAGTATCTCTCCTTCACACACCGCGGCTGAAGCAGCCTGTTACTGAAGGAGCTGTTTAACACCTGACAACAACAGTTACCCGCCTGCTGTTAACGGTAGTAACCCGCTGTCAATGGCTGTTAACGGCAGTAACCCGCTGTCAATGGCTGTTAACGGCAGTAACCCGCTGTTAACGGCAGTAACCCGCTGTTAACGGCAGTAACCCGCTGTTAACGGCAGTAACCCGCTGTTTACAGCAGTAACCCGCCGTTAACGGCAGTAACCGGCGGTAACCCGCTGTTAAAGACAATAAACCGGTGTTATCGGCAGTAACCCGCTGTTAATGTCAGTACCCCGCCGTGAACGGCAATAACTGGCAGTAACCCACTGTTAACGACAATAAACCGGTGTTATCGGCAGTAACGGCTATAACACGGTGTTAACAGCAGTAACCCGCCGTTAACGACAGTAACCCGCCGTTAACGACAGTAACCCGCTGTTAACGGCAGTAACCCGCTATTAACGACAGTAAATTGCTGTTAACGGCTGTAACACGGTGTTAACAGCAGTAACCCACCGTTAACAGCAGTAACCGGCAGTTACCCGCTGTTAACGACAGTAACTCGCTGTTAACGACAGTAACTCGCTGTTAACGAGAGTAACCCGCCGTTAACGACAGTAACCCGCCGCTAACGACAGTAACTCGCTGTTAACGACAGTAACGACAGTAACCCGCCATTAACGACAGTAACCCGCCGTTAACGACAGTAACCCGCTGTTAACGGCAGTAACCCGCTATT
Source organism: Sebastes umbrosus (assembly GCF_015220745.1). Taxonomy (NCBI): domain Eukaryota; kingdom Metazoa; phylum Chordata; class Actinopteri; order Perciformes; family Sebastidae; genus Sebastes; species Sebastes umbrosus. The sequence continues at coordinate 32,742,647 of NC_051273.1, forward strand.
AACGACAGTAACCCGCCGTTAACGGCAGTTAACCTCATTTCCATTCAGTCACATGTGAGGCTGATAATTCCTGAGCGTCAGGTTTGATATGAGTGACATCATTTACATTCTCCCTGAAACATTCAGCCTAATAAATAATTTCCAGTTTTTCATGACACCATAATAATATTCTGGGTTATTAAATAATGAATTCACAATCAGAATATCAATAACTACAGACGCTAACAATGAATAAATAATACAAAGACATTGTGCCAGTAGAGATGGTTCCTGAGCCTCTAAACAGGACTCAGTCCACAGTAAAAAAATACAGACTGCAGCTGTTATTCATGTCCAGTTGTGATCATGTCATCCATTCACTTGTTACTGGACAGATTTTTTTTTTTTAACGAAATACAGCTTATTCTGTCAAAGTATACTTTTATGAGAATGCTTTGTTTTCCCAAATGCCATTAATTTACATTTGTAACTTCTGTCTTCACGAAGTCCCAGAACTATAGTGTAGACAAGTAGCACTGAACATGACTAAGAATGAAATGTCATAACAATATTAACATTAATATTAATGTTAACATATGTAATATATACATGAAAATGAAACTGTTTAGGTTGTACAATTAGATGCTAGTCTTTAAAGTGGCTAAAATTGCTGGCAACAACACAGCAGTACAGTTTAAAAGACTATTTACAATACAATGCAACTGTATCATATTTACAGATATAAACAGCATATTTACAGCTTATCACTCCAACTTGTCCAGACCTTTTGATGTTGACATCAATTTTACAGGGGCAGAAAGACTTTTTTTTTTTTAACTTTTTATGTCCCTGGGTTGGTTGGCCACAGCATGTACAGACAGGGAGATTTTGCACCCGTGACACTTTTTCTGCTATTCCTAAGGGCTGCTCCTTCCCTTTATGCTTGTACTGTGTAGATCTTGACCAGGATGAAGGATGAAGGACTGCAGTCATGAGTAGCAGCAGCTGATGAAGTAGGACCGGCTGGCATTATGGGCAGAGTAGGAGGGACTGATGTCGTCGGACCAGCGGGAATTATGGGCAGAGTTGGAGGGACTGATGTCGTCGGACCAGGAGGCATTATGGGCAGTATTGGAGGGACTGATGTCGTCGAATCAGCAGGCATTATGGGCAGAGTTGGAGGGACTGATGTCGTCGGACCAGCAGGCATTATGGGCAGAGTAGTAGGGACTAATGTCATCAGAGCAGCAGGCATTATGGGCAGGGTAGTAGGGACTGATGTCGTCGGATCAGCAGGCATTATGGGCAGAGTTGGAGGGACTGATTTCGTCGGACCAGCAGGCATTATGGGCAGAATTGGTGAGACTGATGTCGTCGGACCAGCAGGCATTATGGGCAGAGTAGGAGGGAATGATGTCGTCGGACCAGTAGGCATTACGGGCCGTGTGGAGGGGCCAGCAATGCCAGCGGTCTCTGTGGATGCAGAGAGGGAGGGCACAGATCTGGTGATGGTAGAGGTGGCAGGGGTTTTTCTCACTGGCGATGGCAGTAGCACAGGTGGCAGCGGTGGTTGAGGCCGGGAGAGTGGCATGATCATGTCCGTCCTTCCCTTTAACACCTTTGTCCCTGCCGTGCTGGGTGTGGGCACATACTCCATCAGAGAGGGTCCTTAAAAGTGCTTAAAATATCAGTAATTTTAGCAATTTTCATCATCCTATCACGTCTTACTGTTAGAGATGCCCACCCAACTTTTTCATACATGACGCAATGATGAGTAGAATAACTATCACCGGTAAAAAATCTATAAGGTGGAGTGATGAACTGAATTTAAGGGTTTGAGAGTGGATACAGAGGAGTGTCTATGGATTAGGTCACCATTAGGCCTCAATTATTCACTTCCTACTGAACATAAGAAAAACAGGAAAAAAAAACATCCGTCGACCCCCAGAAAGTATCTTGTGACCCCCTTGGGGGTCCAGACCCCCGGGTTGATAATCAGTGGTGTAGCAGACAAACAAGTGCAATTTAATTTCAGTTGGACTTGAAGACATGTGAAGCATATTCATAAATGTTGCTGTATACTGTAGTAAGGTTTGCTTTGCAGTGTAAATTAGGCCTCAAACATCACTGAGCTCTTCCACTACAGGCTGTAAACTAGCAGAGAGTAATACAGTTTGGACAGGAGGCACCAGGTTATGAATTGGCTATTTGTGGGCCAAAATAAATCCCCCCTTTCTCTGGCTTTCTCCATCCGTCAGGGATGTAATTACCTGCCTGCTTTGGCTTCAGCACCTCCCTCCTTCATTTCAGAAGGCTGGAGTGGAAGAGACTGGAGGGACGGGAAAGAAGGGAGGAATTTGAAAATGAATAAGTGATGGAGAGGTGAACGTAACGGGGTTTTGTAGAACAGAGACAATGCATGCTCACGTGGTCACCGATGTGTGTAATGACCGACACCTGTCAGGCTGACGGTCATATCTGTCGGCTGTTGTCATTATGGCACACAGACCAATGCACAGTTATTGGTTACGGAGGGGTGGGGGGGGGGGGGGGGGGGGGGGGGGGGGGTTGTGGTGGAGGGATTAACACCATGCATACATATTCTTCCCCTCCTGAGTGCACAAAGCCTTTGTTCCTCATTATTTATTGCAGCTGTAAAAATATAGGTAAGACCATGGGGGGTCAGATACCAGACCAGGAGTGGTACGCAGAGGGAAGATGATCAAAGCCCTAACGGAGATCAACCAGGCTGCAGCCTGGTGAGGACGATGTCTCACCTCAAGACTGTCTTTGACTCTACAATATAGAAACACGTTTCAAAACATTCTTCAAGACAGGATGAAAGTGGGGAGAAAAGTTCCCAACTTCACTATTAGATCAACAGAACCAAGGATGGAGATGTCAGGTTGAAATGTGTGTCTGAACACATCACTGCAAACCCACTCACTCCGTCAGAGTCTAGATCATCAGTCATGGTAGTTATTTAGTAATTAGATACGGTCATTTAATGAACTGTCTTAAAAGTGAATCTGAATGAAATCATCCTGAACGGCGTGCCCAGATGTGGGTTGAACACTGACCCCGCCCACCCTCTGGGTGAGCACGTCTGGTGATTGGTCAGATGAGTTTCAGAACCTCCCGACCAAAACTTAGTCTATAAAAATGACCCTCACTAGAGGGCAATGCGGATTCTCTTTGGTACCGGTGCAAAGGTTCCCACTCTGTCTCTGCGTTACCTCATCTACATCATCATCATCATCTTCATCTTCACCCCTGTGGCTGCACCACAGACACACAGGTATAATGCTGACTCTCTGCTAACGGGGTGAATTCTAAATTATATATGATAAATAAGTGGCCTCATTATCAACTTACCAGCGCTTTAACACAGCTGCTTCCAGTGACAGTAAGTAGTTTCATTTGGTTTATTCATATAAACCAAATGAATAAACCAAATGAAACTAAAGCTGAAGTAGGCGAGATCGGAGCAAATATGATTAAAAAAAGTTATTTTTATAAAACAGTTGCTATATCGTGACAGTAGTACATGAAACATGTAACCTGAAAAAAATCATGTCCCTCTATGTCCTCCGGTGCTCCTAACGGCATCTGCAAGATTTCATAGACCGGAGGAAAACAAGCAGTAAGAGCTGATCTGAGGTCTGCTGTCCAGCTTGCCGTCTATGAGAGCCGGCTGTCAATCACTCTCGAACTCCGATCAAACGGTCAAACTAGGCAGCGCTGATCAAATATGAATCAATATTATGTTACGTTAATGCCTATTTCTGTATTCAAATGTTTTCAGAATCATCTTGTAGTGCACGGTTTAGCTGTAAAATGAGAACGTTTGTGACGCCGCCGCCGCCATTGTGAAATCTGGTGAAGCAAACGCCAAGTTCCGGTCACATGACCGGAGCACAGCCAATAGGAACGCTCTCTCTCTTGAAATGACCTGTGATTGGTCAAAGTCTCCCATCACGGACTAGATGTTCTAAAGCCTGAAAACAGAGCCATGAGGAGGAGCAGAAGTCTAGTTATCTCTCAGAACACTTGAATTACAATGTGCTGAAAGGTTATTATGGAGTTTTTGCCCAATGATGCCAAAAATAAACCGCCTACTGCCACTTTAATCACTTCCTCAGTCGTCCTCATATTCTTTCACCGTAGCGTTGTATTTGGTGTGTAGTTTGTGTTTTATTAGTGGTGTTAGTAATACATGTTTTAAATATAAAGTTGTTGCCGTGGTTTTCTATAACTTACTTTCAGTCACTTTAAGCATAGCCTACCTGATTACTTTTTCTTTGCTCTATTTGAGTTTCAGTTAATTTATTCACAAAGCTGTATTGTGTCATAGACCCTCTTGATTGATCACCAAGAGAAACGGTTTATTAATATTATTATGCTGACAGTGAGGTTATATCGCTGGACAAATAGTTAAAGTGTTTAGCTGCTTAATAATTACTATAATAATTAGTTATCGCTCCCCAAAATCGAGCTAATTTTCCCTACATGACACACAGCGGGAATAATCTCAAACCAAGGCCGGACTCAATTAACTAAAATGATACGTTTTTTTGAATGCAGTATAAATGTGTTATTTTTGCCTATTCTAAAAATTCTTTCTGCATACTGGGGTCCTTAACCCTCTGAGACCCACAATAGACCGTTTTTTTTTTTTGTCTTTTTAGGGGGGTACAGGGGGTCTTTAGGGGGAGGTGGCAGGTCAACAGTAGATGTCACATAGGATATCACTATAAAGCTGAGGTTCTCGTGGATTCAATGAGCCCGACTGTATTCATGTGTGATGACGTTAGTCCCCATAGGAGCCATTTTATTGACCTCCCTGTATAAAATGACCTTGTGGCGACCTCTAGGATAATCACAGCCTCATGAAACTTTACAGCCACAAACTAGAGACCTAGAGCATTCAGAGGATGGATGGCTTTCCTAGCTAGATTGACAATAAGGAGGTCTCTGAGCAGTTTACACAACAGAAGTGCTCGCCATCCAATCACTGAAAAATGCAATTTCTTCCAGAAATCTCCAAATGTCAAAGGTTTTTGATCCCAAATCACAGCATGGCCTTTTCTATGGTGTTCCTCAAGTTCTTGGTGTCTTAATGTGGTATTTTGGAGGGATTATTGATCATTTTTATTAATTCTCCATTAGTAAAAAATGGTTACATTTTGCACCAAATCTGTGTAACAAATGGTATCAACCCAAAAATGATGAGATATAATAGAGCATGGAAATGATCATCATATACTTCTATCATAATGTTTTAAACCCTTATACACTTTAACAATTTATTGAATTAATTAATTCATGTTTATTTATTATTCATGACTAGAACAACTTGACACAGAGCTGAGCTGCAGCTCATATTAATCTTCAGGTTCCCAGATTTCAGATGATGTTCACCACTTCTATGTGACATCTACTGTTGACCTGCTATCTCCCCCTAAAGACCCCCTGTACCCCCCTAAAAAAAGACAAAAACGGGTCTATTGTGGGTCTCAACGAGTTAACGCAAATCTTTGGATTAATATTTCATTTCAATTTAAGATCTAAAACATTTCTATTTCTATTTTTAGATGTTTTTCAGATTTTTTTTGTACATTTCTATTTCATATTATTATAGATATTATAGATTCTTGACTTTTTGCAGTATTATATATGTATTATATGTGAAAACCTACTTGGCAATACATCAGTTTTCTGATCCAGATTCTGAAAGGGAAGAGAGGAAAGCAGGAAACAAGGGAACGGAGGAATAAAAGGGAAAGACAGAGAGGGAGAGAAGGAACAGATGAAGGTGAATTGGAGTGGTGTGGGGGCCAATGTCTGGAAATAGACCCAACAGAGACAAAATAAAAAAGCACCACCATCACTACTGCAGCAGAGCGGCACAGTCTGCAAATTCTCTTATAGATATTTTATGGAGCGGAAAACATTCAATGCACCCTCACTGGTTCTGGTCAGAACTGAGATGGAAAAAAAGGCAAAAGAGGAGGAGGAGGAGGAGGAGGAGGAGAAAAGAGAAGGTGAAGTGGGCTGCAGTTATTTTTACGTAATGGAATTTTAACGAGACAGCAGCTCAGTCAACTCAAAAAGCAAATAGACAGAAACATATATGTGATTTCTGTCACTATAACCTGAGGTTAGGAATGTTTGGGTGAAGTGAAGCTTAAGATCACTTCAATTGTGTGCAGAGTTTTCAATCATAAGGCCAACAAAAGTCATTCAAAACATGACTTGTCAAAGTGAAAATGAGCATTTACAAATGAGGGTGTTTTGGATCATTCGTAAAGGTTGAACTGTTTAAACGTGTGAGGTGTCTGTCCGGGCTTGCCACATAAACCACATCACAATGTCCTCACCAGAAATACGGCATCAGTCGTCAAATGCCTATTGGATGTGGGACAGTTAACCCAACGTTCTGTTGCCAAACCAACTATTTAGGCCTCACATCTCTTCCCTTGTAAAACGTCTCATATAAAACTTAAGTCTTTGCATAAAAAAGCAAAAAATGTTGCCTTAGTCCTAAAAGCGGCGAGAGTGGGTGTAGTGTGAAGTTGTTCTTGGCACCACAAAGCATCTGAGGGAGGAGGTCGAGTCGTGCTTAAACAAAGTAAAAAATATATACCAGCACCTCCAAAGCTCACTAATTAACAAGTGGTGCAGTGGTCGGGCACGGTGACTTCCTGGAGTCAGCCGCTGTCTCCCAAGAAATTGTTACACAATTTAACTTCCTTTAAAACTACAACTTTTTGTTTTCTTGTTTGTGTACAAATGAAAGAAATCGTATGTAATGTGTTAAACTGTAAGTTTAAGAGTTGTTGGAAGGTGTGTTTTTGAACTGAGGACAGTCAGACTAGTTCCCTTGGCTTCCATTTTTACTGCCATTTCTTCATTAACTTATGTTATCTTGTATTCAGTCTGGACCACTTTAGTCAAAGAAAAAAACTTTATTTCCATTTGCGGTAATATATACTTTATACATATATATATATAGGGCTGCACGGTGGTGCAGTGGTTAGCATTGTCGCCTCACAGCATGCGCAGGTTCTGTGTGGAGTTTGCATTTTCTCCCCGTGTAAGCGTGGGTTTTCTCCGGGTTCTCAGGTTTCCTCCCACATTCCAGAGACATGCAGGTTAGGTTCATTGTTGACTCTAATGTGAGCGTGAATGGTTGTCTGTCTCTGTGCGTCAGCCCTGTGATAGTCTGACGAACTGTCCAGGGTGTACCCCGCCTTCGCCCAGTCAATTGGCCCCAATTCCCACCACCCCGCAACCTGATAATATGTATATATAGATATAGATATAGATATAGATATATCTATATCTATATCTATATCTATATCTATATATAGATATAGATATAGATATATATTTATATATATATATATATATATATATTATGGCATGCCGTTTAAGAAATTATTATGTATATAATGTGAAACCTGAGAATATGGAATATTCATTTATTGAATATTCTCAAGATTTCATTCCATATTCTCGCATTATATATATATATATATATTTATATGTAATAATAATTTACGATCCCAAACGGCATGCCATATTATATATATAATAATTTACGTCCCTAAACGGCATGCCATAATATATATATATATATATATACATATATATATATATATATATACACATATATATATGTAAATATATATATATTTCTCCAACTTTACTGCTCTGTTTGAGTGCACCTACAAGTAATATGGCAAGCCGTTCAGGAAATTATTATATATATAATGTGAAATTTGAGAATATGGAATGAAATCCTGAATATATTGAATGAACTCTGAATATATGGAATGAAACTCTGAGAATATGGAATGAAATCCTGAATATATTGAATGAAACTCTGAATATATTGAATGAACTTTGAATATATGGAATGAAATCCTGAATATATTGAATGAACTCTGAATATATGGAATGAAACTCTGAGAATATTGAATGAAATCCTGAATATATTGAATGAAACTCTGAGAATATGGAATGAATTCTGAATATATTGAATGAATTCTGAATATATGGAATGAAATCCTGAATATATTGAATGAAACCCTGAATATATGGAATGAAACTCTGAGAATATGGAATGAAATCTGACGTCATCACGGCGCTGCTGCTGTCTTGTGTTTTAGGTCATTATATTAATCATAATGAGCCGTCCTCTGAGCAGGACACATAACAAATACATCCATGGTCTGTATGCACGGCCGGCTGTGAGACGAGTGGTCAGGGACCGTCTATGAAGTGCATTGAATATTTTTCCCATTATAAATACACCAAAATTATGCAAAAGCACATTTTTCCAAATTAAGCGTTGTACTATATCCAGGAAGAGACCAGTGGTGATGTGTGAAGTGATTTTGGTATCACTACACTGTATAATAGTGGAGTTATTGAATATTTTTGTAGCAACTCTTTTCGGCGTTGCACTTCGTAGACGGTCCCTGACCACTCGTCTCACAGCGGGCCCGCATACAGACCATGGACTAAAGGCTCGTAGTGATTAAAATGAGCTTGTAGCTGGTTGTCTACCTCACTACGGTTAGAAAAGAGCCCTCGTTGGTGTTTTAACTACATTTCGTTTATGAGTTATTGATCCGGGAAGTTTAAATCTGTCAATATTTTTCCAACTTTAGTGAACTAGTTCAGTTCCGCATTACTCTTCCATGATGCAAAAGTGAATAAACTCTTCATCTGTAGAACGGTGTTGAATATGTTTACCAGTATTATTTTGGCCTATGCTACACATATTCACCAGGGTGTTCATTATCTCCTCATTATTTAGGATTACTGATACTAGATTTCATGCTGACTCGCTCATAGTGACACACACGTCTAGCAGCACCAAGAGCTGTACGGATAATGACCTAAAACACAAGACGGCAGCAGCGCCGTGATGACGTCAGATGGAATGAACTCTGAATATATGGAATGAAATCCTGAATATATGGAATGAAACTCTGAGAATATGGAATGAATTCTGAATATATGGAATGAAATCCTGAATATATGGAATGAAATCTGAATATATGGAATGAAACTCTGAGAATATGGAATGAATTCTGAATATATGGAATGAAATCCTGAATATATGGAATGAAATCTGAATATATGGAATGAAACTGAGAATATGGAATGAATTCTGAATATATGGAATGAATCCTGAATATATGGAATGAAATCTGAATATATGGAATGAAATCCTGAATATATGGAATGAAACTCTGAGAATAGGGAATGAATCCTGAATATATTGAATGAATTCTGAATATATGGAATGAAACTCTGAGAATATGGAATGAATCTCTGAATATATGGAATGAAACTCTGAGAATATGGAATGAATCCTGAATATATTGAATGAATTCTGAATATATTGAATGAATTCTGAATATATGGAATGAAACTCTGAGAATATTGAATGAAACTCTGAGAATATGGAATGAAAGTCATGATATATTGACGGAAATTTGAGAATAATGAATCTTCTTGAGTCTTGAGAAACCATAATCTATAGTCATATCCTGACATCAGTGATACCTTTCTGAATTCCTTGACATTACAAAATGGCATCAGATGAAATATTCCAATACTTTGTTGAACTGGAAAACTTTTTTGCAACAGCTGGTAATATTCCGAACGACACAAACAGTTTGGAATCTTTATCCCGTCACCTTGAGGATCATATTTCCATTATTGAGACATTCGTAGTGCTTATGAGTAATCATGTTCAACAAAACCTTGCTGAAAGAAGATTAAGCATCATTCTTGAAGGAATTTACGAGTCCCTTCGGGAGATGTCGGCTGAAGTAGACCTTCAGGTGGAAGCTGATATGCAAGCGCATGGTATGGGCACACATTCTGCATCTCAGAGAGGAAGGCCAAGGTAAGTGATATAAATGGAAACAAGTGTATGGGGATGGAGGTTGATGCAGGCCAACTTTAATACATGGTACATGTACAATCAAGAAGTTGCAAACAAGATTATTAATTCAATGTATTGTGCAGTGGTGAAAAGTAACTACATTTACTCAAGTACTTTAAAATTTGAGGTACTTGTACCTTACTTGAGTGAGTATTATATTATAATCAATACCACGGCCAAGTTCAAATTGAACTGTTCAAAAAAATGCTGCTAGCACTTTGAAATTCACTGACAGCGTAGGAGCAGTAGTTTACTGTGATTGTTTTTTTCTCCTGTGCCAAACATATGGCCCATCACATTTTATAAAAGGAAAGAATATTTGTCCACTGACTAAAAAGCTATGTTTCCAAGTAACAAGTAAAGGGGAACCTTCATAAAAATGTAGTGTAGTCAAAAGTACAATATTTGTCTTTCAAATGTAGTGGAGTTAAAGTCATAAGCTTCCAAATGTACATCAGTACAGTACTCAAGTAGATGTACTTCATTGCTGTCCACTCCTGAATATAATAGCCTTATAAGCATATTTATTATGAAATCGGCCATTTTGCATAATGAGTACTTTTACTTTTGGTAAAATATATTTTGATACTAATACTTTTGTACTTTTACTTAGGTTACATTTTCAATGCAGGACTTTTACATGTAACAGAGTATTTGTATGCACATTTAACACTTTTTTTTTCTCCTTAAAAGGTACAACATACCAGCTGCTCAGCTGACTCACATGCGGGACTTAGGATTTAGCTGGATGGCCATATCCCAAATGCTGTCTGTAAACATTCGAACACTGTACAACCACAGGACACAACTAGGTTTAGTTGACTATGGGAGTTTCACCAACATTTCAAATGATGATCTTGATCGTCTTCTTACGGAGGTTCTTAGACAAACCCCTGGCTCAGGAGAGACTTACATCACTGGCAGTTTGAGAGGGAGAGGGATCAGAGTTCAGCGATGGCGAGTGCGAGAGCGATTAAGAACAGTAGATCCAGTGGGAAGAGCCTTAAGAGGACGAAGGGCAATTCAACGGAGGGTCTACAATGTCTCTGTCCCAAATCAAGTGTGGTAGGTGTTGTTTTGTAAATTTGATAAACATTTCAGTCATTACTCCCTAGCTGGTCAATGAAGCAAGTAATGAAGATTGATGTAAGAATTTTGAGGACCAAAACTATGATAAATAAATAAATAATATGCCATCATGGTGATGAAATTTTCATGTGATTTAGGTATTACGCTGATACCCTATAATATTTTGAAAACATCAACCTATATTACCTCATTGTTATCAGGTTATTAACCCATTAATGCTGCCATATTATCATTTTTTAATTCAAGTATTGCACTGATATAACCATTTTTTTTTAGCCGGTTAACATATTGTTACCAAAATATTACTTTACTATTAATAAATAGTTTTGCCTCATTGCTATCTTTGTGTTTCCCCCATTATTACCCTTTGTTTTTGGTCCCTTATTACCCTGTTACATAAATTTCAGTCTAATAATACCCAGATATACCCATTGTTAATACCAAGCTATTATCTGGTTATTACTTTGTTGATTACATAGTATTACAAATTATTACTTCACTATGTTATTATAGAGTTGTAATGTAAAATGCTACCTTATACACTTTTGTAAGAAGTAGAAAAGGCCTGATAGAAAAAAAGTAGGACAGCAAAGCCAAAGAAGTTATATTTGTATGTACATCCAGTGTGGTTTACAATAATAATAATAATAATAATAATAATAATAATAATAATAATAAATGTATTCTTATTCCAGGCATAAGGATACAAACCACAAGTTAAATCCATGGGGATTTGTGTTCCACGGAGGAGTTGATGGCTATAGTCGCTGCATCACCTACCTGAGATGTTGCACAGACAACAGAGCGTCAACTGCCGTGCAACTTTTCCAGGATGCTGTTCATCGATTTGGACTCCCACATCATGTCAGGGGTGATGCTGGTAGTGAGAATATGGATGTTGCACGCTTTATGATTGAAAATCGAGGGGCAAACAGAGGAAGTTTTATGGTTGGACGTAGTGTCCATAATCAAAGAATTGAAAGATTGTGGAGAGAGGTAAACAGGGTGGTGTCAGCATACTTCAAAGACCTTTTCCTCTTTATGGAAAACGTTGACATTTTAGATAGCACTGACCCACTTCACATTAGGGCTCTTCACCATGTTTACCTTCCAAGAATAAACAGATCTGTGGATGAGTTTGTAAGCCAGTGGAACCACCACAGCTTAAGGACAATGGACAGTAGGTCCCCACTACAACTGTGGACAGTTGGAATGCTCCAACTTCCTCAGCATCAAAGACCAGTCAATCATTTTCATGTGCAACGCCCTTATGATTACCAACAGTGGGACGTTGAGTTAAGGCCAATTGATCCCTTGATTGACGATGGAAATCATGGGATAGAACTTTTTTTCGCAGCATATAACCTGCTTCAAAGAAATACTTAGTCTGCTAAGTAATTTGTTGTTTGCTGTTCATCATGTGGCACTGATAGACACTAAAAGGACAAAAAGCCAGAACATGCAAAGCAGGAACATAGAACCCTTTATTTTTAGAAGGCTTTACCAAAACCTTTAGATCAAGGGTGCCCAAACTTTTCCCTTGGAGGGCCAAAACTGGAACTCAATGTTTTCACACTGTGTTTTACATAGTATGTTATGTATAATATGTTTTACATTTTTAGAATAGGCAAAAATAACATGTATACTGCATTCAAGAAACTGCATGTCTGTAAAGGGGAGACTCGTGGGTACCCATAGAACCCATTTTCAGCCACATATCTTGAGGTCAGAGGTCAAGGAGACACCTTGACAAATGGCCATGCCAGTTTTTCCTCGCCAAAATTGAACCCAACTTTAGCGTGTTAGCCTCATGGAAGAACAAAAGTAAATAACACTATCAATAACAACAACAAAAAACAACTCAACATAACCCTAGCTCTACATTGCGTCTTACGCTCTTCCAAATCCTGGGGCATTGCGTATTCCGAAATCCATATTAGATTTGAATGCAGTGTATGTGGTATGAACTGGTATGCGAAGAATTATCTCGCAAGTATTGGCCAATGGAAATCGGGAGTTGGTGATGAACTCCAGGCTTGGCCTTGGAGAGAAACCCAGAGCTGGAATGCTGTCACATCCAGTGAAGAAAATAAGAATATCCTCCAGAGAGACATCGTTTTCGACTGTTAAAATATAAAAAAAAGAGAGTTACACAATTAAGTGACATGCAGAAGTGATGTAAGAAGGGTGAGTAATTAAATTCCCATAAACCAGCATTAAGCATTATTTTTATTTACATGCAGTTTGGGGCAATTCATAGTCAAGTCAGCACACTGACACACTGACAGCTGTTGTTGCCTGTTGGGCTGCAGTTTGCCATGTTATGATTGGAGCATATTGTTTTATGCTGAATGCAGTACCTGTGAGGGTTTCTGGATCAATATCTGTCATTGTTTTGTGTTGTTAATTGATTTCCAATAATAAATATATACATACATTTGCATAAAGCAGCATATTTGCCCACTCCCATGTTGATAAGAGTATTAAATACTTGACAAATCTCCCTTTAAGGTACATTTTGAACAGATAAAAAATGTGTGAATAATTTGCGATTAATAACGATTAAATATTTGTATCAATTGACAAACCTAATTTAATTGTAATTTTAATGTATTTATGGTACATATAAACCACTGGTTCCCAACCTGGGGGTCCCGACCCCCATTAAGGGTCGCCAAAGCTTCACAGGGGGGCTGCATCTATCTGCATTTAATTCATTTCTGTGAAAAGAATCATCAAAAATCTTTTTTATAATTATTATTTTCAAGGTTTGGATTATTATTTAAGATATAATGTATTTAATATGATCCCATCATCAAAAATCACTAATTTACACAAACATCCTGTAGTTATTGTGTTCACTATTTGAGTTAATTGACCGGTTTATCAGTTGTTATTGTTATGCATTAAATATAATATTAAATATTCATAAAATATGTCACTTAGTCACTTTACTCAATGATAGAAATGAGGTCCCTTAAAGGTGCTCCGCAATTCGGAGCATTTCTATCTCCTCAGCACGGCTCTCAACATGGCGACGGCTGAGCCGGCACCTCGCAGCTAACGGTGCTAGCAGTGAAAACAACAGCGACAGTGCTGACAGAACTAACAGTGTTAACTTGGGGGGTAACTGGAGGGTGGGTGCTACGCTCCCACAATGACGCCGTAGGTCGGGACGATGTCATCAGCTGTAACCGCCGTATGAGAGCAGTGCTGAGCGGCGGCCATGAGCTAGCCAGTGAGGCACGCTCACATGCACTAAAAGCACAGAGAAGCTCTGAATCCAACACACACAGAGGGAGAGAGACTTCAATCTCTGCAAAATTTCAACGTGCCCGAAGCAAAACAACCAATCAGAGCCGAGAAATCTCTACAGCAGCTGTCAATCACTGCTTGCAAAACTCAAACAGTCAAACTAGGCAGCGCTGATCAAATATGAATCAATGTTCTGTTACTGCAATGCCTATTTCTCTCCTTAAATGTTTTCAGAAACATCTTGTAGTGTGCCGTTTAGCTGTAAAATGAGAAAGTTTGCTCTGGCTGGTGGGCGGTGCTTGGTATTGGCACGAGTGTTTTCAACATGGCGGCCGTGTCACAGACTTTCTCATTTTATGGCTTAACGGTACACTACAAGATGTTTCTGAAGACATTTGAGGCATCTGCCCCTCCAGGCCTTGAACCCTAAATAATGTCTTATATTGAAACATTGTGCCAAATGCCAAACTTACATTCAGCATCCTGAAGATAGTCCTGCCAGAAAGCCAGGTTCCGGCACTCTTCTTGGAATGCATTACTCCCTCTTTCGGAGTGAATGATCTGGAAGAGATTCTCCATATCAGCCGCTGTCAAACCCTTTTCAGCCTTCACGAAAAGGCACTTCAACTGTAGAGGGTATCTCTGAAGAGCATCTAGGACACCTAGAGACGTTAAGCCATCTCTGAACCTAGTAAAAAGGAAACAAATTGTAATATGTAGGTCAAGTGAATTGGAAACTGTGGTGTTTTTTCCTTGTTTAATATAGTGAGGACCCACAATGAATTCCAGACAAAATAAATTATACTTTCACTTACACTGGTGCACTAAAAAATGGAACTCTACATCCATCATAAAATTTGATCGTATACTGTGGTAACATAGTTTGTGTGGTAGCAACTCAAAACTAAGCTTTTTTCTTGTATCCGTTTTCCTCTTTCATCTCTTGTATATCCACCATGTTACCAACACAAAACTAGCATTTGTTTGTATGCAAAGGTAAAATTATGGTATGTGCTCGGACATAAACATACCTTTCAAAAGCTGCTCGGGTCCGCTGGAGGACATACCAGTGAGCCAAGTCCAAAGCAGTCTCTTGTTTGTTTCCCAGTGTTATGTGAACATTGTGACCCGCCAGACTGATCAAGCTGGCTGCCTGTGCAACTGCATCTTGCAGTTGTGATTCAGTCTCAGCCTGTAAGATCTAAACATTTCAAAATAACATTAGGATATGAAGATAGTAAATCTTTACTGACTATTATTTAGAATTAAGATATACAATTGTTAGCTTTACTGTTTAACTTGTGTGTTAATGGGTGCATGCAAAATGAAAAGCTTCTAAATACGATAGAATCAAAGGAAAATATGCTCACCGATTGCACCTGTGATCTTGTTTCTTCATCAGTAATATGTTCAGTTGTGACCTTCACATTGTCTGGACCCTTTTGGAGACACTCATACAAGAGTTCAGACAGGAAACATGGACTCTGTCCCCCATGGGCAATTGACATTGCCATGATCTGGCCAGCATAGAAGTATCCATTGTCTTTCATCGCTGTTATCAAATGAAATTAAACACACATCACATCACATGTCAAATGGTTACATCAAAAAGAATGTTTATGTCACAATGCCATCAATCTGTGTGAGAATAGAGAACTCAGGTTAATTTTTTATGCAAAATTCCCTTTCCAAAAAAGTATTGTAGATACAAAATGTATTGATCCAAATAGTGGCTTCTTACAGCAATATTAATTAATCCAACCATAAGTACCTTTGGAGTTGCATGTGAGAACTTTAGCATTAGGTGGACCCTCAAAGATGCCAATTTTGTCCTTGATTTCATGTAGACAGAGTCGAAAAAAACTCCCGAGTGGGTCCTCCATTGTCCACAGCCCCCTCAGATATTCCATAGTCATCAGTAAACTTGACATCTACCTTCTTCTCAGGTGAAAAATTGGATCTGGCCATGGCTCTGCATGCTCCATCCCACACATTTCTTCTTATGATATTGAAGCGTACAGTGCTGTCAGTATTTACTCTAGAGCCAATCCGTTCCATTATTCTCTCCGAAGTCATCTTTAAATCACTGAAACAATAATAAACAATAAAACAAATACAACGTAATTACTGCCAATGGTAATAACTCGCCAACTGAACTAAAATTTAACATCCACTAGATTGTAATTCATTCAATCTTCATTCATTTATTGAAATCTATTTTAGAAAGAAGCAGAGTTTTACTTGTTTCTAGCTTTTCCAGAATTATTTAACCTACTGATATATCGCACATACGTGCAAACTGCAAAGAGTAACAGAATCATTTTCAACACTGACAATTGCCTCCATCCAAAAACACATTGACAAACCACAAAATCCCACACACACATCAAATGTAATGTATGTTATAGCATGGGTAATCTTCACAAAATTTCACACTATGATTTAAAAAAAATATTGACAAAATGACCACAGAAATGATTTGATATCCGATAAAGAAAAAAATCTATATTGTGAATACATAAATATATATATTTCTGACCCATTTAGGTTGCAGCTTGCTTACGCATCTTGCTACCAATCTAAATAATAGTTTTTGCTATCGTGCATTACAATTTAAGTAATTACATTTTATATAATATCTTCTACTGACCTCTCGCTTGCGCTGGCATCTAAAGACCTTGAAATGGCTTCCTGGAGATCAGGGTCATCAGAGAGGTATTCTTCTTCAAACAGGTCAAAGTATGTACTACAAAAAAAAAATAGCAATATTTTATAATGGACAATGTAAAGGTACAAATATATGATATTGACACAGACGTGTGGACAGTGCATTATTAAGTGTGTAAAAATGGGGGCACAATCATCTAGTATCAAGTAAATCTAATCTAATACAAAACTGTACTAAAATAAGGTAAATAAGGCTCACTGTTATAAAGCCCAAGTCATGAAAAGAGAGAAAAATGTCAAAAAGAAAAAAAAAGATGTACCTGTAGGATGTGCTGGATGAACTATTCCCAAATGGGTTGTGTGGGTCCCTGGGTTGTGTGGGATCATGGGACACACCAGAGGTGTTATTAGCAGAGAACAAATGTGTGTCACCACTGGCATTGACAGTGGGACCAATCGACAAGCCATGGGTGTTGCCACTTGAGATGGCAGAAGTTCCACTGGACAAGGTGAGAGTCTCATCAATAGTGATGACAGGAGCACTAGTGGACACGGTGAAGGTGTCAGCTGAGATGGAAGGTGCATCAGTGCAAATGTCTTGGGTGGCAACATACAAGATAACTTGATCATCACTGGAGATGGAAGGGGTATTACTGAAGAGGAACTGGGCCTCAACAGTGGAGTTGGCTGAAATGTGAGGCACATAATAATAGGTTAACATTTAACTTTTTCAGTAACATTTATCTTATATGAGAGTGAGCATCAGAACACATCTTAAGCTTGTACAATGCATGTATTAAGTGATAGATTAAAATAAGTATAACCTCTATTTTTCTGAACAAAATATTACTTAAAATAAATTTTAATCTGGTTTAAAAAAGACTTTACATAACTAAATAGTGTAAACAAAAAAAAACAAATACAGAACATGTCACGATCTGCCTCTCTGTTCCTCCCTCCGGCCACATTCCCACCTCATATCACTGCCATTCTCTTCCTGTCCATCAGATGCCCTCGGACTTTCCCTCCTTTCCCCATCACCTGTTCTCACTTCCCTCATCAACCCTGCAGTTACCTGACCTTCCCTGCCCACCTGTTTCCACTTTTCTCATCAGTCCTGCGATTACTTAACCGGCCCTTTCAGACTCATTCCTTGTCAGTTTGCCAAAGTTACAATGTTGGTTTCTTGGCTTGTGTTTTTGATTTGGAGCTTCTGTTACCTGGGTACCATTTGAAGCAGGTTTAACAAACTGTGTGTAAACCTGAACTCTGAGTTGACTAATCCTGAGGTGGGAAACTTTTGGTGCCAGGGCCCTGTTACAGAAAGCTGGTTTAGTGAAAACTCTGAGTTAGTTAACCCAGAGATGAGGGAAACTGTGGGTATTAAGTTCCGGAAAGAAAGATAACTTAAACTGTGGGTCAGTTACCGTGGTAACATTTACATTCTTTTTGCAAGTGGAAGTTCTTCTTTTATATAAATAAATAAGTCAGTTGATGTCAGCTGTCACTGATGGAATAATTCCTATAATATTGTAGATCATATCAATATTGTATGTTAACATTTCTAAGTGAGCAGGATGGTGGTGCAGCTGCAGAATGGAGTTTGAAAGTTAAATAGGCTACGTATAGTCTTAACGGGTTTTAACAGCATTTCACTGACTGTGTTTAAATTGACTACATTTGTTGAAGTAGCTGAAATAAAGTCACTGAATGCTGTTGAGCCAAGATCCAAAGATGTCTACAATTTTAAAATCTACTCTATTCAACCCTTAAATCCCCAAACACATTAAATAATCTGGATTCAGATTATGAGTTTACAATCATGTCTCTGTCTTTGATATATTTTTTAAATCTTCAAATATATTTTCCATCTTTAGTTGCTGGCTCCTGTGTTTTGTCCCTCTCAGATTAAAGCTGAACAAATATATGCTACAGCCCAATACACAATCGGATTCCACCACTTTATCATCCATTAAAGCTACAGTCCGTCACTTTGAGCAAATACTGCCGGCCCGGCTATGTCAACAAAGCAAAGAGAATCTCTGATTCCAACACACACAGAGGGAGAGAGACTTCATTCTGCTCAGGTAGACATTACTCCTCTATATCTAAAAAATCCTCCTGCTGCCTCCTCTATCTGCATTTGGGTCCAATCCCAATTACCCTGCACAACCAGTCGTGACTGAGCCAACATCATTTAAATTTCTTTGCATGAATGTAGATAAAAATATTTACCACATTTGTCAGTGTCCGATATTTCTGAGACATCACGGCTGTTTGTATGGCTACCGTCCTCATCAGAACATGACTGTCAATTGAAGCAGATAAACACAACAAACTTAATGGATCTAATACACTATGACAACATAACAATGTAACAATCTTTTTAATTATGTCAGAGGATACTACAAATAACAGTGTTTAAAGACATCCAGTGTAAACAGTCTCGCCATTGTCATGTAACTGAAAAGCACTACTTACGGATTCTTTTTCCTCACTTAAAATGACCTTGTCAGGCCTGACATAAATGGACTTCTGATGAAACAGTTTTTTGACAAGGGCTCCACTCAAAGTCTGATTGGAGGTAAGGGATGGCTCAAGTAGTTTGTTGTGGCATGGCATCAAGATCTGTAACCTGAGGAAATGACAAGCACACTGTATATGAAACATTTGTTAAAGCTAAAATACTACACTAAAGTACATGGAAAGCTTTTAGTTCCAATACATAATTTATGTGCACACAGAAATTTATATTCTGTCAGTTTTTCAGTTAGTCTGTTCAACTAACTTGAACACACTTCGAATTAACCTTATAACAGTGGGCTATATCATGTTATTATTGCAAAAATACAAATACCATAAAACATACATATCATGATCAAAAGCTTACCTGCATCCCTCCACAATTGTCTGGAAGGCCGCCATAATTGCCTGCATTACTTTGTCGGAGTCCCAGTCACAGCCAAATTCCAAGGCAGATTTTATATGTCCATTTTCAAAAAGCCAAGCTTTCCTGGCACGCCTTGGCACATCTGTATATGTATGGTCTGGCAGGAGAATTACCTCTCTGGTGAAGGGATGAGCCACAGAACTGCTTAACTGTCCGTGGAACCTTAGAAACATTAAAGAAAATCAAACCATTGTAACGGACTGGGTGAAGTGGGGTCAACTGTTAAGTTAAAAGTTCTGTTTCTGTAGTTAGTCAGGTTTACATGATGTCAGCGAACGCAGCATTGACAGTGATTTGTGGAGATAGCCACCTGTGATTGGCCGAGGCTTTAGGAGGGAGGGTTGTTGTTGGTCCTGTTAGTTTGTAGGTTGTGTGAGAGACGAGAAGCGGGAGATGAGAAGTGAGTTGCTAATGCAGATAGCACGCTGTAAAAGAGTTAGCTTTGTTGTTTTGGCGTTGGTTACGGCCCACAGTAACCTGTGTTCAAGCTGAGGAATAAAGTACCAGCGAAACCAGTTCCTGTCTCGTAGCTTCATTGACCAGGGTCGCTACACTATATTCAATTACATTACACACTGTAAACACATGTACATTATCCACTAATTGTATTGTTATTATCATTCATATCATCAAATTATACATTTATATAGGCTACATTAAACGTGTAGGCTGATATATATTCACTTATCTTTTCCTGTTCACAAACATAGCAGTGAATTTATTTTAAACAGCAGTTTAGTTATCTTGTGGCTGAAATGTGTCAAACCATGGTAAGTTACACAATTCAATTATGTAACTTCATACTTTACTGCAATGTTATTAAAAATACAGTGTGAATACAGCGGTGATTTGCACCAATGCAAATTATTTTGAAATTTAGGCTATAGGCTATCATACCAGTGTTACTACATAGCGTAGGACAATCATTTAAAAACGTTACTAATATTACTGCAAAAAAAGAAGGCAACAGCTGAATGCAGCGCAAATGACTTTTGAGAAATGTTAGCTAGATGGAGTATATGGGACTAGACGGCCGTTATAAGCCACCAGACTATGTTGACCTTACAGAGGAGTTGCTGGTCTACCGCTGCCTCGATCGGTTAGCTTGTTTTGTGTTATTGTGTGACTTTGGTGTTTTAAATGGTTAGTTTGGATCAGAACTAACCATTTACCACAACACAAAAGTCACACAATATTCTTTAAAAGACCGAAGTAACCTGGCAACGGTAAAATTTATATTTTTGTCAGTAGTCTGGCTCTTTAAAGAGAGCGATATTCCTGGTTAAACCATCTTTAACGTCATTTCAAATGCATCCAATTCTAGTGTTACCTCTTGTTCCTTGGGCCCCTTCGAGTGAACGGGCGAAGGTTGTAGATAGGGGCTGCTGCGGGGGGCATCTGTGAAGTTGAAGGTGTGTTCCTCTCTGTATTAACGCTGAGAAGGGGCGCTGTTGGACCACTTTGGTTAAAGTTAGCCTGATGAACGGGAACTGCCTGGCCTGTGAGGCTCATCCCTGCATTCGGTCTTCCACGATGAAAAAGTGAATACATCTCTTCATCCGTAGAACGGTATTGAATACGGTTACTAGTACTATTTTGGCCCGTGGTACACGCATTGGCCAGGGTGTTAATTATTTCCTCATTATTGAGGATTGCTGACACTAGATTTCGTGCTGTCTCACTCATAGTTACACACGTCTTGCAGCAACAACATATGTACGGATAATGACTTAAAACACAAGATGGCAGCATGACCTTGATGACGTCAGATTTCATTCCATATATTCAGAATTCATTCAATATATTCAGGATTCATTCAATATATTCAAGATTTCATTCCATATATTCAGATTTCATTCAATATATTCAGGGTTCATTCAATATATTCAGGGTTCATTCCATATATTCAGATTTCATTCAATATATTCAGGGTTCATTCAATATATTCAGGGTTCATTCCATATATTCAGAATTCATTCCATATATTCAGAATTCATTCCATATATTCAGGATTCATTCCATATATTCAGGATTCATTCCATATTCTCAGAGTTGCATTCCATATATTCAGAGTTCATTCCATATATTCAGAATTCATTCCATATATTCAGGATTCATTCCATATTCTCAGAGTTGCATTCCATATATTCAGAGTTCATTCCATATATTCAGGATTCATTCCATATTCTCAGAGTTTCATTCCATATATTCAGGATTCATTCCATATTCTCAGAGTTTCATTCCATATATTCAGGATTCATTCCATATTCTCAGAGTTGCATTCCATATATTCAGAATTCATTCCATATATTCAGAATTCATTCCATATATTCAGGATTCATTCCATATTCTCAGAGTTGCATTCCATATATTCAGAGTTCATTCCATATATTCAGGATTCATTCCATATTCTCAGAGTTTCATTCCATATATTCAGGATTCATTCCATATTCTCAGAGTTGCATTCAATATATTCAGAATTCATTCCATATTCTCAGAGTTTCATTCAATATATTCAGGGTTCATTCAATATATTCATAATTCATTCCATATTCTCAGAGTTTCATTCCATATTCTCAGAGTTTCATTCCATATTCTCAGAGTTTCATTCCATATATTCAGGATTTCATTCCATATATTCAGAGTTCATTCCATCTGACGTCATCACGGCGCTGCTGCCGTCTTGTGTTTTAGGTCATTATCCGTACAACTCTTGGTGCTGCTAGACGTGTGTGTCACTATGAGCGAGTCAGCATGAAATCTAGTATCAGTAATCCTAAATAATGAGGAGATAATGAACACCCTGGTGAATATGTGTAGCATAGGCCAAAATAATACTGGTAAACATATTCAACACCGTTCTACAGATGAAGAGTTTATTCACTTTTGCATCATGGAAGAGTAATGCGGAACTGAACTAGTTCACTAAAGTTGGAAAAATATTGACAGATTTAAACTTCCCGGATCAATAACTCATAAACGAAATGTAGTTAAAACACCAACGAGGGCTCTTTTCTAACCGTAGTGAGGTAGACAACCAGCTACAAGCTCATTTTAATCACTACGAGCCTTTAGTCCATGGTCTGTATGCGGGCCCGCTGTGAGACGAGTGGTCAGGGACCGTCTACGAAGTGCAACGCCGAAAAGAGTTGCTACAAAAATATTCAATAACTCCACTATTATACAGTGTAGTGATACCAAAATCACTTCACACATCACCACTGGTCTCTTCCTGGATATAGTACAACGCTTAATTTGGAAAAATGTGCTTTTGCATAATTTTGGTGTATTTATAATGGGAAAAATATTCAATGCACTTCATAGACGGTCCCTGACCACTCGTCTCACAGCCGGCCGTGCATACAGACCATGGATGTATTTGTTATGTGTCCTGCTCAGAGGACGGCTCATTATGATTAATATAATGACCTAAAACACAAGACAGCAGCAGCGCCGTGATGACGTCAGATTTCATTCCATATTCTCAGAGTTTCATTCCATATATTCAGAATTCATTCCATATATTCAGATTTCATTCAATATATTCAGAATTCATTCCATATTCTCAGAGTTTCATTCAATATATTCAGGATTTCATTCAATATTCTCAGAGTTTCATTCCATATATTCAGAGTTCATTCAATATATTCAGGATTTCATTCCATATATTCAGAGTTCATTCAATATATTCAGGATTTCATTCCATATATTCAGAGTTTCATTCAATATATTCAGGATTTCATTCCATATTCTCAGAGTTTCATTCCATATATTCAGAGTTCATTCAATATATTCAGGATTTCATTCCATATTCTCAAATTTCACATTATATATATAATAATTTCCTGAACGGCTTGCCATAAAGTAAGTAAGCCTTCATTTACATCTTTTTCTCTTTCATGACTTTTTTGTCACTTCTCTTCACAATAGGATCAGGTCAGTGCACTTTTTTTTTTACAGACGCGTGAATTTCTGATCAACTAAATCTGGCCAACTGGCATCTCTCTGGCCTTTGACATTCTAATTGTGAAGAAAGTGAGAAGGGGCAATTATGCTGTAATCCAGGGAGGCAGTAATGGCAGCAAATGGCAGGCTAATCAAGTCATTAAGATGATTCGATAGAACACAAACACTGGTTACACACAGACAGGCAGGCAGGAGGACAACACGGTTGAGATGCTGCCGTACCAAAGTGTGTATGAGCCTTTCTGTCAGTGTGTGTGTGTGTGTGTGTGTGTGTGGCAGTGGCTGATGGTGTGATTAATACCGGCCATCAGTAACAGCAGCAGTCTCGCTTCACTGAGCGGCAGAGACTCTTCTGGCGATTCCCTGTCCTCCCAATACACACACATACACACACGTACACACACACGCACACACACACACACACACACCTATCCCATTCATCATCGGAGTTGCAGGAGAGCAGCGAGCTGTAAGCACTCTGCGTTTCTTTCTTCTTTTCTCTCAACCTGCCCACTCCCACTCTTCCTCTCCACTATGCTACACTGCCTCAGAAGCCATCAACTCCACTCCACCTCCGTTTCTCTCTGCTCTCTTCCTAAATCACTTAACTGTACTAAATAAAAAAAAAAGTCCCTCATATCTTTACCTCTTGCTTCATCCATCCTTCACTTTCAGGCCCTTAGCCAGCTGTGGAGTTGGCTTGTGAGTGAGGGTTGAGTTCAGAGGCCTGTACTACGAAGCCAGTTCAACATACCCAGGGTATCTTCTCGTTATCTGGTTTAACTAACACTAACAACTGAGATCACGCTAAACTGTACTACGAAGGTGGTTATCAACTTGCTAAATCAAATCAGGGTTTCTCCATCTGGCTATGAGCACGTTCGCATGAACGGGGCGGTGTTTGCAGCATCTGACCAATCACAGACATGGACAAGTTCACAGACTGCAGACAGACAAGCAGAGTGACACATTTTACAAAGGAAGAGCAAACTATAATAGACAAATACGAAGAAATTAAACACTTAATCCAGACTAAAAGTAACACAGTTGAAGCTGCCAAATGCAGGAAGGACAGTGGGCAAAAGAAAAAACTTGCGATGTGTGAATGCGTAAATTAACAGACTTATTCATTTAACCTAACACTCAAAAATCAGATAAAGTCGTTTAGATATAAATAGCAATACTATATGTAAAGGATGGATGGATTACACCTCATTATATCCATTAATTACAATATGGCGTGTGTGACTATATTAACCTTCTTTCAGCTGCGCCCCCCTCTCTGGCGGTGTGAAACGCACTCAAGAGCAAGTAAAAAAATAATATAAAAATATAATTCAAAGTGGTAAACACCCACAGCATAAATCCAGCTGTCCTTCCTGCATCTGTCAGTTTAAACGGTGTTGTTTTTAGTCTGGATTATGATTTAAACTTCTTCGTATTTGTGTGATATTATCATATGATCCCCGCACTCAGCTCTGATTGGTCAGTAGGCGGTGCTTTTATACGAGTTGATCTCTTATCTGGAACATAACCTGCTCCGGAGCAGGTTAGCTGTTCAGCATAAGTTACCATGGTGATCTACCCCGGTAAGAAGTGAACCTTTGTAGGACGGAAAACCCTGAAGGGTTAACCCTGAAGTTACCTCGCTAATGCCAAATCCTGCTTCATAGTACAAACCTCAGGAGTATGTGACATAGTGAATCTGGGTGAGCATCCTGTTCCACTGGGTGTAATAGTGGGTAAAACAGGGACTGCATATACTCCTATGTCCTTACACTGAGAGGACACTGAACGTCCAAAGATCCCAAAAAAAGATAATAATAATAACAATAATAAGATCTTCTTAAAGTGGTAATCCTTTAGAGATCAGTCCTGGATGATTAAGTGACATCGTGCTTACTGGTGGTAACAGTAAATGCAGCTTAATACTACAGGTCCCAGAATACTGGGGGGCAGCAAAACAAACCGTCATTTTAATAAAGAAGTCAGGCAATAATTGGCCTTTTTCCATCATTTAGTGGGCGACCGCGATCTAGGCTGCTCCACGACATGAGTCTGCAAAGTGAAAGTAGTTGGTAACCTCGCTGAAGCCTGTTGCCTGCAGCTCTTCATCATCTGACGTCCAGGCCATACCGGGCCGTGTTGTGTCGAGGTGATGTGAAGAGAGAGAAGAAGCCCTCTCACCGGACTGCTTTCTTAGTTCTCTGATATCGGTGATGTTGGTGTATCTTGGCCTTACGAGTGAGAGCCAATCAAAATGTCCTCAGGTTGGAGGATTTTCATCACGTATTGATCTGTGATAACCTTGATCTCCATGATAAGACATACATCTACTTCACAAACACACATGCACAAACTATAGCCTATACTCTCTACTCTTATATATTCCTGAGGTATATAAAGTAAGCTTTTCTTGGGGCCCTTTCAGTCAAGCTGATGCTGTGGGTTGTGAATTATTAAAAATCTCCTGAGAGGAGAGCCATTTGAAATGGTGCTATTACATTTGACTGGCTGTTTGAGGCACATGGATGCTGTATGTATGTGACTGATGAACACATTTCATATTTGGAAACCTTTAAAGTACCTTCAGTGCAACTCTTTTGTGAAAGATAAATGCTAACATTCAGAGTGCTGAAGCATTACCTACCATCAGTTTTGATCAATCCACCTTTATTCAAACACAACTTACTTCAGATCATCTATAGAAGCCCTTAAATTTACTCAAAATGTGGGCTAACATCATTTTTGGTTCTGTTATCAGTCACTGCAGAATAGGCCTTTTGTAAAGGGGACATATCATTTTCAGATTCAGACTTGTATTTTAGGTTTCTACAACATGTTTACATGCTTTAATTTAAAAAACAACAACTTTATTCTCCTCATACTGTCTGCTTGAATATACCTGTATTTATTCTCTGTCTGAAATGCTCCGTTTTAGCTAATTTCAATGGAATTGCAACGGAATGGCGTTGCTAGGCAACAGTTTGGGTCCATGTTTACTTCCTGTCAGCTGATGTTATTTACATACACTGCAAAAGGAAATAAACTGGGACACATTTAGAATGTTCACGTTTAAAACTGTGAAATGGTCAAAATATTGTAGATTTGTGACATCACAAATCGACAGAAATCCTGAAGGCTTGTTTCAAAAGCTCAGGTTCTTAATACGGGCTGTGAGTGTTTCTCTCTGGATTGAGCGTTTCGATACTTTCACAGTATTTATATAGAACTTAAACCTGCTTTATAATATAAAAGCCATAAAAATGTCACTATTTACAATATGGGACCTTTAACTTTGAGTGTTTTTTTCTGGCCATTTTACAGAGCATGGAGTTCTATTTTTATTTTGCTGAATGGGACAGATTTCTATGCTACCGCCTGTTCTGTGACATAATATTCTATCTTGTGTCCAGAAAATCAACAAAAAAGTATTATAGCAAATGTTCTGTGTTCTTTACTCGGATGTTGGCACCATTAGTCTTTAAGTGTAATGTTATCTTGGCATTGCTATGAGTATGAAGTACTCTGTGGGCAGTGCTTGAAGTGGCAGTACTCTCTTATTACCATGTTGGAGTGTGTATCAGCCGGTATCAGCAATCTCTTATTCCTATTTATTCATTATTCAGGTTTAAGTCAATCCAGTCCTCTGGTTTGTACCCAGTTTAGTTTTTGGTGTTTTTCTTTTGTACTTTGTTCCTCAGCCTGCATTCTTAGTTTTTGATTCCTTTTAGATTTGTTATTAAATTAAAGTTCGCCTTTTGTTTTATTTACCTGTCTGCCTGGTCTCTCTGCATTTGGGTCCACCTCTTAAACTAAAACTTAACGATGAGAATATATTGTTATCCATTTTTTTTTTAACTCGCCAATGATGGTTCACTTTTTACCTCTAAAATCATCCACCAAACACACCTTCAAATTGACTCCTGCCATTCTTTGCATCTCCTTGTTAATATTTTAAGCTGTATGCAAACCCCAAAGTATGATTAACTCACTCCCATGCATGCACACATGCACCATCCATCATTCAAAGCAAACAGGGACACGTTATTCCAGTTGTAGATTACATGGGGGAATGCCTCACAGTCATTCCACGTGCATGTTTGGGAACATAACTGTAAATTAACTTCTAACTGAGTGGGTTTGCCTTCGCTGTGCCCTCCACAGTTAATGCTATTACTGTAACTGATAACTCCTCAGAGAGCCCCCAACATGACTCAGGAAAAACTTAGGCTAGCGGAAAACAAGATGCCTGCTATTAGATGGAAACCTCTGCACACTTTCTCTGCTTTGCACCAGTGGAGTGTGTCATTAATTGACATCCTATCCATGGAGCTATACCCACTGCTAGGTTAAATAAGGGCTGGCCAGGATGTGCTTGAGGCTTGGACGGCACTCGAAGCAGGCAAAGAGTCCACTTGAATAAAAATTTACTTCTTGTGCTATCTTCAGAGCCACAGAGAAAAGAAAGAGTGGGGTGGGAAATGGTTTCTAGTGGTGGGAGTGGGCGGGGGAATGGATCTAAGGAATTAGAAGCAGAGGACGGAAAATAAATGATGCATAGAAAATTGGGCATTGGAGGAAAGGAACGAAAGAGGAGTGGGTTTTCTTGGGCAAGGAGCTTTTACCTTTTAAGAGGGCGAGGTGGACTTGGCAGGCCATCAAAGTCAGGACATAGTGCTTTAATAGTGAACTTTAATTGGACTTAGAATGTCAAATTATCCTCTATTAAAAATCATACAGTATATGTTGAGAAGTTGGTGGCTGGTCTGACTGTTTGACCTCAGCAAAAATATAATATAATATATTAACATGTAACACAGATTTGTAAATACTTTACTTCTTCGTTCTGCCAATGAAGATGCTCCCATTTAAAGTTGCTTAATATTAGCAGAAAATGTTAAAAATTGTCAGCTTCACCATAAAAATACTGGCATCAACGGGAATTCAGTTGCACGTGCAAAACCAGAGGAGTAAACATGGAGTTCTACGGACTGACATGTTGATTGGACAGTTTTGGTGATTGTCATAGTCATGTGTATATTTATGTTCTTTGATTATTAACTGATGATTATAAGCATTATTAGTATTATTAGACTGCAAATAAACCGCATGTTCAGTGAATAATAGTAGAGACAGGACTGTATAAAAGCTCCTTTGCGAGCTCCCAGATGATGGAGCGATTGCATAGGCTGAACGTCTTGGAAGCGCACGGACACGCTCACGGACACGCTCACGCCCACGCTCATGCTCACAAGGTGTATTACTGTGGGATTGCTGTCACACACTTTTTAATGAAGTTAAACAAGTGACAAAGTACACAGAGCTCGGATACAAGCACGGCAGTTTTAACAGCTTTTGACCTGTTAATCAGGGAAAATACCCGCGCTGACGTGCTTCTGTACACGTCCTTAAATACAGATCAATGAGCTCATCAATACAATCAGCAGACAGATTTATTAATAGTTCATCTTTTGAAATCACGCAAAAATCATAAAATCCTGTGGTTGGTTCATTTGCTTTCACACCACAGACGAACCGCACCACAGTCGGCTTGGAAGCGGACCGAGATCCACCTTGTCAAGCGGTCTCGGTTCTATTGTTCGGTCCACACCAGGGTTCCATTTCTAGCTTTCACACTAGCCCAAACAAAGCGTACTAACCAGGCAAATATTATATATAGATATTCAAAAAGTCCTCCAAAATAAATGTCAAAATACAGTATTTGCCAAGCTAGCATGACACAGTACCAATGGCAGGCCGTCGGAGTGTTATGGTGTTAATTAGGTTTCAGGTTATTTTCTCCACTACAGTATATACCAACTAACCAGTCTTTCACAGATCCACACTAACTCACTCACACACACACACACACAAACATATTCCTACTTATAGTTTTCTGCTCTGCTCGTCTCCTTACACACCCACTAACCCACTTGCGCAGTTGTTTTTCACTTAGTGTTTCCCTCTGACACACAGTTCCTCTCAGACCACACACATACTCCCACTCAGAACTCACTTTTTTCTTACAAGCACAAACATAGGACAGAAAGAGGGCTAGCCTCTGCTTTCTGATTTCTCTCTCTCCCTCTCTCTCTCTTTCTCTCAGTTCATAAATATTCAAGTCCAGGCTCCGCTTATTGCCGTGCATAATTCAACACTTTATTAAAACAAGCTAGCCTAGTTCTCTCTGATGCTACTGTGCTGCTAAAAGTGTTCCTTGATGATGCTACACCGGAGGCCATCCTGGCACACACACACACACACACTCACGCACACACACACACACACACACACACACACACACACACACACACACACTTATTCGTAACCAAAACTTGACCTTATTTTAAAGGGAAATACTGGTATTTGTCGACATCTGCCTTATTCTCATATTATTTTATGACTATTGGTCATTATAACATTATTACTCATCCCCTCCATTGATGAAATTTGGGTAGCACATACTCAATATGCAATATGACAATGGGTGAGTTTTTATGCCTCCATGCCAGCGTCAGCCGTGGCCAGAGGCTTTACGTTTTCAGGTTGTCCGTCCCATTCTCGTGAACGTGATATCTCAGAAATTTCTTCCAATTTGGCACAAACATCCCACTTGGACTCAAGGATGTCCTGACTTGAATTTGGTGGTCAAAGGTTAAGGTCGCCATAACTCAAGAATAAACTAATTATGACAATTTTACACAAATGTCTAAGAAGATGTCTAAGGATAAAATGATGAAGTGATGACAGTTTAAAAATGCTCTGGTGCCCAGCAGTCCAGTGACAGGAAACTGACAGCAGCCTCATTCTGTCCTCGGCCTACAAACCTTGTATTTAAACTTGTGACTTAGTGTTGAATTAGTAACCTTAGTGCCCTAGTTAGCTTATGTAACAGTGTGACTTGTACAGCAGTAGTCTTTTTCTTTGTTTAAAATAGCAATTGATTGGTAGGGGTGAACTGTTGTTTTTCTTTTATTAACTTTTCTCATGTGTATCTGCTGTATCCTAGGGAACCAGATTTAGTAACTGTCTTTTTGTTTTCTTGCTTATTTGGTTTAAGGTTAGTCATTTTGTTGAGAAGAAAGATTTTGTTTGTTGTTTTGGCCTTTGTTCACCCTGAGTCATATTGTTTCATTTTATTGTTTGTTAACTTGAGTTTTAGTAATAAATCCTTTTTTTACTAAACTCAAAATCTTGTCGTGAGACTGTGGTTTGGGTACCGGGGAGGGAACATCCTTTATATTTTTTATGGTGCACTCCTACCTCCCCCCAGAACAGGGGCGTTACATAAATTGGGGGCTCGTCCGGGACCCGGGACCCAGGACCTCTCTCACCCCAAGCGAGAATCATACCCCGAGACAAAGTTTTGTCTCTCCTTCCAATCCCTGGTGCCACCCTTTAGGCAAAGGTCTGTGGTCCGTATGGAAAATAAATTGAGTGAAACTGACTATGTTATCGGTACCCCCGATCAAAAAAGAAAGTCTCGTGTATGTCACATTAATATGTTGAAGCCATATTTTGTTTGTAATGTCGGCGTAGTTACTACTTCTTCCCCCGCTGGGTCCACTACCGGGCCCTCCGCTGTTCTCACTGTTGTGCCTGTCCCTCCTTCTCAGTATTTTCCTGAAAGTGATGGTTTGCGCGTTAATAGTGTTGAACCTCTTTTTCGCCTCCAAAACTCAGAGATTTTGAAAGATTTAAAGTCCCATCTGCACCATTTGGATGATTCGGCTCAGGAAGATGTCAAGCGTTTGATTAGGGATAATCTCAGTCTGTTCTCAGACACTCCGTATCGCATCACTGTCCTTTCACACGAGATTAATGTTGGTGACCATTCCCCGATTAAACAGCACGCTTACCGCAAAAACCCCCCCAAAAAACACAATTTTTATGATTTATTACTCGTAAATGTAGGACTTTAATCTCAGAGAATTTATGAGGTTTTTTTCTTGCAAATTCATGACTTAAGAATATAAGGAAATATTCAAATTGTTTTCTTGTATATTTGTGAGTTTTTTCTCGGAAATTCACAACTTTGATCTCAGAGAATATCCACGTTTTTTTTTCTCATAAATTCTGAGTATTTTCTTGGAATATTACCCCCTCCCCCCGGCTCCATAATTATTATTTTTTTTAACCTACAATGGCCCTAATACACATTCATAATCATATTGTCTAATTGAAAACAACAATTGAGAGATCAATCGATAAGTAAAGTAATCATTAGGTGCAACACTAGTCATGTTAGCCTTTATAACAACAAATACAACAAATACACACTCCTCAATACACCATCACCTGCATCTGGTCAACAATTTCATGTGTTTGTTTGTTGAGTAAGTATCCTAATTCATTTTAAATTAATCCTGGCTCACAGTGGATCTCATAAGTAAACAAATACGTAGAACATGATCATGCTCACAGGCGACCGCATAAACATTTTAGTTATCAGCCACCTACACAGCGACTGTGCAGCTGCTTACCAGTGTGTTATCCTGCTGTGTGCTGATCTGTGGCAGGTAGGGACCAGTGGAGAGCTGAGCCTGGCAGCGAGGCGCTATGGTGCTGTGCTCTCTGTGGTAGGCCAATTTAACCAGCAGGCAGCCATACTGAACACACTCAATCCGACTTGAGCCCACCCACATACACAAGTACAGTGTACAGAACACACACACACACACACACACACACACAGGTAAGAGGTGTTGCAAGTGCATGGATAATGAGAATGTGAGTAGAGTTACAAATATAAGTGATGCAAGCACACAAAGACCACACACAATCGATCACACACCACCCATCTTTGTGCCCCCCCCCTATGTAAAGGCCTAACAACCGTGCTACTACCTTCATCGCTGCCAGTTCTTTGGTGTTGGCTTGGTGTGTCTGGACCTTAAAACAAGAGTTTAACCCAGGAGACAACAGTCTGGCTTCAACCTGGAGGTGAAAGACAACATGGAAAATTCTTTATTCAACCCAAAGTTTTTAATTCAGGATCGGGGTTATCATTATCATCTGCAGGTGAGTGTGCTGTGCTTGCTTAACCTGGGGTTAACCACAGCTTGCTAGCTTAGTGTTAGCTGCATATAACTGTATTTCAATCAGGAGAGACTCGTATGAATTGAATGGTGATTTATTACAAAGTGCACAAATTTATGAATAGTAACAGTCTTTGGCGATTTAGACCCAATGTGACATGGTAATGGGGAAGTGATGCCGTAGTTGGATTAGGATTATTCCCCCCCGGGTCTAGACACTGGTGATGGTGGTAGTGAAAAGATAGATGCAGATCCGATGAATGAAGTGGAGCAGGATTGCTCTGATGTGATGAATCTGGAGGTGATGGGGTGGTGGAGGGTCGCATCAGTTTGTGCTGAATACTGACACTGAAAGCAGCATAGAGGAGAACCAGATGCCAAGCAGGTGGAATATAGAGTGATATTGGGGTTTTAGCTGACGTGCGTCGCCTCACTGTTTTGACCGATGCTCGTTCATGTCTATGTAGAGCGAGCACTAGCGCGAGCAACAGGACGCTGACTTTCGTTGACTTAACGGCCACAGGTGTCGCTGTTATCAAGCAATTTCTGATTTTTACATAGAGTCCCTTTAAAAGGAGAGTTAGCTATTTTGCATTACAAAAAGGTAAAAGGAGATGATAAGTGTGGCTGTCTGCTGTAGTGTTAAAGGATGAGCAACATTATAATGAAATCTAAATTAACTTGATGTATCTCACTTTTATGTCGGGGCCTCTTCCAGACCCCTCACATCATGGCCAGCGTGGAGAAGCCGAAAGACAACCAAGGATATGCAAATTACTGCACAGGCTTGAGGATCTAAATTTAGCCTTGTGCCATCATTTGGGTCTGTGCTCTAGTAACCAGTGCAAGAAGACTCTATTAAACATCCTGGTACCGTGCATTCCTGTTTTCTGTCCTGTTTGGTTACAACTTTTAAATTTCTAATAGATTTTGAGTCCAACTACAAGCAACAATGTCACTTGAAGCCTTCAGGCTAAAGGTGTCATGGGAGATCTCTGCTGCTATTGAAGCAGAAACCCGACAACAGCCAGAATGCCAGCTGTGGACCCGGCCCAGGTATGCAAACCTGACTTACAGCCAGCAGATTGAAATATGCAGTGTTCACGGGGAGTCTTCTGCCAAAACCTTGGCAGCATTCTGAGAGGAACTCCTTAGATGGGGCGCTATGAAAAGAGGGTTGGATCTGGAACCTGAGATACTGACGCCTCATCGACACTGGGAACGTCAGGAGCGCGTGGCGGCTGCGTTTCAGCTGCGTTTCAGCTGCGTTTCTGCTGCTATAGCTGCTGCTGTCAGCCCTTTCTCTCTACATAGAGTTTGCCTTTCATACTGGCCATCTCATTTCATTATAAATGTCATTTATATTTATTTTAGACAGGGAAAGGTAAAGAAACATGTGGTAATTTGTAAAAAATAGTAATAATCCACAATTAAAACACCGTACTATATTCATTCATGGAGCTCTCCAAGTAACTGCATGTTCCACAGCACTGTCCGGCACATATTTCAGAATAATTGCCTTGTGTTAACAAATTAAGGAATTCTGTCCACAGAAAAAACACTTGAGGGCATTTATTTTTAAATGAAAGCAGGAAGTGTTGATTTAAACCCCGTACTTTATTCCTTCATGGAGCTCTCCAAGTCACTGCATGTTCCACATCACTGTCCTGCACATATTTCAGAATAAAAGCTTTGTGTTAACAAATGAAGGAATTCTGTCAATAGAAAAATGGGCTTTTATTTTTTAATGAAAGCAGGAAGTGTTGATTTAAAAATAAGTCTTTACTTTTTTTCATCTCCGTCACATATTCTACAGATAGACATCGAAACTGTAGTAATGTTGCTGATATGATGTCAATATACAGTCAATAGATCACTTTTACTGTCTGTTGTTGCTGCGAACTGCGCACGGCACGCGTCAAAAAATAGGCGAAACCTCGAACCTGTAGAAGAGACGCAGCTGAGACACATGTGAGACGGCAGTGTGGCTGCTCTAACCTGTTAACACGGACGCCAGAACAAAAAACAACAGATAACGCAGCCGCCACGCGCTCCTGATGTTCCCAGTGGATGAGGCTTGAGACAATATTCAGATTTTTGTCGCACAATATTGGATCATCATGATCCACCCTGATGCACTTCACCTCGGAACCAGCCCTGATGCTAAAGTCTTCAACCCCAAGAGAAACACAGCCATTTGGGCTGGCAAATGGCTGATTTTCATCAGATGGTGGTGGTGACCCAAACCGGAGCTAGTTATCAATGCACATAGTGAAATAGTTTGGTGAGCATTCCTATAGAAGCCCCTATGTTAAATTGTGTTTTGACCTGTCATCAGGCTGTGCTGTCATAAATCTACTGAGCCATACAGGTGCCATTATTCTCTAACCTTGACCTAACACGCCAGATGGTTTGTTAAACAGAACCATCTGAGAAGCCATCATTGGAAACTGTTTGAAAAAAATACTTGGCAGGTAGTTCGATGAACCATCTGTCTATCATCGTCTATCATGGGTTAACTTCAACTGATCGGCAGTCCACCAGCGGAGCCAGTTGGTAAATCAAAATGCAAAAAACATCTTTTTCATTGAAAGAAAGCTTCCTTTGCTCTTCCACGCTGATTGGTCCACCGTGTGGGTGGTTCACTATGACTGCTTTGGATAAAAAACAAACTTTAAACCTCAACTTTTATCTATTCAACAGCTTGTTTTCACACTAGTTAGAGTTATTCATACAAACTGCTGCTGCCAACTTGATGACTCTGTTGCCAAATTTAGCAGATTTCAGACATTCTGAAAACGAAGTTTTGACAAACAAGCACAAGGAGTATTGTTAATGTGTTGAATCCGTGAGCATTTGGTGACAAATTGGAACAGTTTATATGTAAATGTGCACTACTGTGCTTGACAAATCTATAGCAGTGTCATCACGGTGCGTGTCCTATGCACAGCATATCTCCATACATCTATTCTTAGCAGAGAGACAGAGATAGTATTATATGCAAATTAGCATATAATGTCAACTGGCACCTTCTCGCAAGTTTTTAAGCAGCCAGAAGCAAGTCTCTATTGGAGGAGATTTGGCAGGTACCTGGGCAGCGAGTTGTGCGGA
Organism: Sebastes umbrosus; assembly: GCF_015220745.1. Classification (NCBI taxonomy): domain Eukaryota; kingdom Metazoa; phylum Chordata; class Actinopteri; order Perciformes; family Sebastidae; genus Sebastes; species Sebastes umbrosus. The sequence goes on from NC_051273.1 coordinate 32,778,672, forward strand.
GCAGACACGGTGGCGGGTGTTTCAGATTACAAAGCCAAAAGAAAAAAGCTGTTTCTTTGTTCGTGACAGCAACAGTTTCCTTGGGTGGGAAGTGATGAATCCATTCCATACCATTTGACGGCAATGTCGGAGGAAGGCCAAC
>NC_051273.1:33081313-33191313 GCF_015220745.1 Sebastes umbrosus
TACTGGGTTCTGGTGTGCTTCGGGAGATTCAGGAGAGTTGCTCATGGCCGCTAATACTGATGTATGTGTGTGTGTGTGTGTGTGTGTATGTACCGAGGTGGCAGCAGGGACTCAGCATTCCCATGCACGACACGTCCTAGGGCAATCGCCACGGCGATTTACCCTCTGCTCTGTTGCCGTGGTGACTGAGTCACTAAGGAGGTGGGTGTGTGTGTGTGTGGCGAGGGTTTGGGGGGGCAGACAAGGACCCTTGTTACTTTAAGAAGACACCCCATCTCTCTCTCTTTTTCCTCTATGCCTCATCTTCCTCTCCTCTTTCACCCACTCTCCTCTTCTCTCTGCATCTTCCTCTCATTGCTCCAACCCTGCCCTCCTTTTCTTTATCAGTTTGTCCTTCCCTTCCCTTCACAGCAGTCAGCGTTCAGAGTGCCAGTTCGTTAGTTTGACACGTATCCGCAGCCGTACACTTCCTCCCCCCCTCCCCACCCAATCTATCAGCAGTATTGCTAACAGATTATTGAAATTATTGTCATAATTCTAAGACAATATCATTATTGTCTCCTATTGTACAACCTCTTTGTGAGTCCGCCTCCGCATATCGGACGTGTCTGACAAAAAAGTGATAGGCTGAATAACATATAAGACACTTGGAGAGAATGCTTAATCGCGGCGGATGAAGTGTAATACACTGCTTCGTGCTTTATTAAAGGTTTTAGATTAGGGGGAGAAAAGAGAGTCCTGCTCTAAATCCTGCAGCCTTGGAAGGCTTAAGGTGTGATGGGAGAAGTATGAAAAAGCGTGGCAGTCAGTGTGCGTGCGGGATAGAGAGGAGGGAGAGTGAGATAAGATGCCAAAAATAGGACGGACGGAGCAGAGATAGATATTTAGAGAGATAGTCTTGGTGAAGATTAGTATTTAATAGGAATCTGAGCTTCCATTTAATCGTCTCTGTCTCTTGTATTTAGCTCGGAGTCTGTGTGTGTGTGTGTGTGTGTGTGTGTGTGTGTGTGTGTGTGAGGGGTCTGATGGAGTAGCCTCATGAAGATTTGGTGCTGACCAGTAAGTCAAGTCTATTTTATTGATATAGCCCAAATCGCAAATCTGCCTCCAGGGGGCTTTACAATCTGTGCACCCTCTGTGTCCTCAGACCCCTTGATTCATATCAGGAAAAAACTATATGCACGTATCTACAGTAGCATGAGTGTCCTCTTGTGACTTCATCATGAAAGTGAAAACTATACTTTGAGTCCATGATGATATTTACTGATTATAATTTATTGATTTCTTCAAAGGCTATACTGTCTATCTATCGGTCCTGGAACACTAGTATTATTTATCACTGCAGTTGGTATGTGATATAAAAGGTCCATAATAGAAACCAGACTGTACATATTATGATTTAAAATACATTATTTTACACATTTTTTGCAATTGTGTGTCTTCCATTATTTTTGCAGATTCAGACTAATTGTATTAACAGGCCTTCATTTGTCCCTATGTCTAATGTCTAATACTGCAGGTGTATATGAATCAAGTTGAATACCAATTTATGTGCAAAATCGTACTGTTTAAAGCAATTTGATGACTCTCCAGAACTAACAGACAATATATGTGCTCAAATGGATGGAAGCTGCCAAAAGACTATTGGAATATTCCTAATAAAATAGATCACAGTGTTTGTTTACTGAAATAAGATGCAAATTGATAGTGTCAGAACTCAAAATGACACAATTTGTATAGAAAAAAACTTCTTTTGTTGTCCTGTCAGTGTAAAAAGCTGCTTCCAAAACGGGCCAGGAAACCAACAAAAGACAACTGGAAGGTCATTGCTTGCATGAATGGAACTCTTGAGGAGGCGCACTGACCTTGTTGTCTATCTGTATGTATGTTCGGTTGCATCTACTCTCACATCAGAAGCTTTACTTAGCTTTCAATTTGTTTAAGGAGCTCTATTTGTTGTTTCGCCAGCTTCTGCCACAACAGCATCCAAAACAGGGGCCTCCCTCAGCAGTTTGTTTTAGTTTATTGCAATATGAGGATAATGAAAACTATCGACACACTGTTAGGTTTTAGTTTAAAGGGGTGGACCCAAACGCAGAGAGACAGATAAATTTAACAAAAAGCGAGCTTTAATAGTAAAGCCGGTGGCAAAAATAAATCTAACAGGAAAACCAAAAACAGAGGGCACACGCTGAGATAAAACAAAGTACAAAGGAAAAAAACACCAAAAACTAAACTGAGAACAAAAGGAATTTAGGAACAAGTGGGCAGAGAACTGAGGAATGGAGGGCTGGATAGGGGTGCAACAGGGAATCTCAGGCGGACGACCCAGGGGACAGGGCAGAGGCGGAGCAGGGACACTCGGGCAGATCTCCCAGGGGCAGGGCAGAGGCGGAGAAAGGACATTTGGGCGGATGGCCCAGGGGTAGGGCAGATGCGGAGCAGGGACACTCGGGCGGATGGCCCAAGGGCAAGGCAGATGCGAGGCAGGTACACTCTGGCGGACGGCCCGGGGGATCTCGCTAGGCTCTCGAGATTAACTGGCTGCGAGGCACAACATTTTTTTTTGCTGAACTTTTGTCAGACTCCCTGTTTCTATTTATTCCTTATTCCAACGGATGAGGAACGGCTGATTGGTGATGTTGAAATGAGGAGTTATCTGATACGATACCTCCTCATTTCACTACAAACACCTAAATAATGTGACAGCTGGTCTGGAGGGAGATCACCAGGAGCCTGAAAGTTCACTTCTGGCTACTGTTGGCTGTATTGTATGTCGTTTACAGTAAATATCGCAACAGAAAACCTGTTTTCTGTTTAAAAAAAACACAAACGTCGGAAGAGAGCGAGTACTACTCACCCATCTTTTAGGTGGTTACGTGTCTAGTCTGATCTTGACTGCACAGCCGATAGGTACGTGGTTTGTTTTATACTATTTAGCCTGACTTCCTCCTTTGCTTCCGTCATAATTACTACGCCCACTAGAGTCCAACAATATATGCAAATATGCGGCGTAATAAGCTGCTTGCACCGGTTATTTTTTTTGAGGGGGAGGACGGTCTTATAATAACACGTAGCAGCACTAACTGTCCACTGCATAACACTACGCACATCAATAAAGCCACAACACCACCATCACGAGCTTTTGAACATAAAACAATTGTGCCATCTGACCCGCAGAGTTAATGATCAAATTTACACATTAGCTGACAATGGATTTGACACGCTGACATCATTTGGACACAGTGAAGAGAGATGATAGGGCATATTGTCTATAATTAGACCTGTCAGACTAACAAAGTGAGCGAAACAAAAAAAAAAGGCAACACTGTTAAAGGTTGTCATAATAAGGCTATTAGACGAGCCAATCTGCCTTTCCTCTCCCTTTGTTCATTCTGCTGATTATTATGCCACCGTAGATGGAATGGAGATGAGATGGGAGAGTGTGCAGACATTCACTAAGTTTGACATTGCCCTTCAGTTCCACAGGGAGGAAGCCTTAAATTAAGCTGCCTGAGATTCAGCCCTTTCTGTCTGAGGAGAGGTCAAGGAGTGTTAGGCAATGCTTATTCACTGGAGCAATCCTCTGTATACCTGTTGAGCTATAAAAGAGGCACATAGTCAAATAGTGTCAGAGTAGAGGGGGGAAAAGAGGGAAAAAAAGAGAAAGAAGGAGTAACACATACGCATATTACATGTTAAAGGTCCCATATTATGCCCATTTTCAGGTTCATACTTGTATTTTGTGTCTCTACTAGAACATGTTTACATGCTGTAATGTTAAAAAAAATTTTTTATTTTTCTCATACTGCCTGCCTGAATATACCTGCATTTACCCTCTGTCTGAAACGCTCGGTTTTAGTGCACTTCAATGGAATTGCAACATAACTGCGTTGCTAGGCAACAGTTTGGGTCCATGATTACTTCCTGTCAGCTGATGTCATTCACATACACTGCAACAGGAAATAAACTGGGACACATTTAGAATGTTTACGTTTAAAACCGTGTAATGGTCTAAATATTGTATATTTGTGACATCACAAATGGACAGAAGTCCTAACGGCTTGTTTCAAACGCACAATTTCTGAATATGGTCTGTGTGTATTTCTCTGTGGATTAAGCGTTTCGATACTTTCACCGTATTTATATAGAACTTAACCCTGCTTTATAATATAAAACACATGAAAGTCTCTCTTTTTACAATATGGGACCTTTAAGTATCTGAGCTGAGGCTACATACTGTATACTCTAAGTCCTATTTTAAATAAATATTTATTTTATCTCTCTTCTTTGGTAGCTATATCTCTCACATTTTATTTATTTTTTTGGTAACTTCAGTTGCATCTTAACCCCAACTGCTCATTACTGATATCATGTTACATTCATACATGCAACATCAACATATCAGCATACACATTTGCTTACTGCAACTCTAAATGTATATGTGGACGTTGCACAGTTGGTTGGTCTGGTTACTGGCCTGTTTCCAGGTACCACTGTTGTCAAGTGTACAATTATCCAACCCTTTGTTTTGATGTATGACTCTATTCTCAAAACCCCTACATGTACAATAATAATGTCATAGTTCCTTTTTTTATAATAGCGAAATGGTAAAGCTGCCTTATGAGCCAATCCCATCGCTGCGTAGGACTTGCGAGACAGCCTTTGTCGCCACTCACAACCTCTTATGAAACTTGAGTATGGAAGTTCATTCTTGACCTTGGAAAAATAGTAAGTTTGTCAAAATAATCCGAAGACAAGGTCCACTTACCAGCTTTCTTGAGAGCCTTCAACCACAGAAGAGGGACCAAGTGTGTGCACATCCAGGCAAAGACACTCAGGTACGAGACAAAAAAATATTGAACTCAAGTTGCACAGAGGTCTTATAGCTCAAAACGTTGCGTTGAAAAGAGAAAAAGAGAAATAAATCATCTATTTTCAGTCTTAAAGGTCCCATATAAAAATAAATTGAGATTTACATGTTTTGTTTTTTTATTATAAAGCAGGCTTAAGTCCAATGTAAATACTGGGAAAGTATCGAAACGCTCAATCCACAGGGAAAAACACAAAGCCCGAATTCAGAAACTCTGCATTTGAAACAAGCTGTCAGGATTTCTGTCCATTTGTGATGTCACAAATATCCAATATTTAGACCCTTTACACAGATTTAAACGTAAACATTCTAAACGTGTCCCAGTTTATTCCTGGTTGCAGTATATGTGAATGTCATCAGCTGACAGGAAGTACACATGGACCCAAGCTCGGGTCCGATGTGCTGTGTGTCCTATAGCCTGCAACATAAACTATGGTTCTGATTATGACCCGTTGCAGTTAATTTAGTGAAATCATGTGAAATTCAGTTCTGGCTATGCTGCAATCTGGATTTGAATATACAATAGTTCACCTTGAAATGTGCTATTTTTTGTACAATTACTTGGTTTCTGGCACCTTGCAACACTGCTTGATGCCAAGTTGCTCTGCTGTCACTTTATTATAGTACCATTATTATTCATTATTGCAAATTAGTATTTTCTTAACATGTTAACCTTGGTTAAGAGAGACAGAGAAAGACAGAGCACGAACGGTAGACTGGTAATGCTGGTTATCCACACAGTTCTCATGCTCAGCGATCTTCAGATAGTCAGAGCGTGGGCTCACTAAGATGGCTTCCATGGCAACAGCAAAATTACCTGTAGGACTGTGTGTGTGTCTGTGTGTGTATGTGAGAGAGAAAGTAATGGGCTGTTCAGATCTGCCAGGGACTCAGAATGTACACCACCTCAGCCAACACACTCTGAGACCTCAAATGAAAGCGTCATCCCTTTATTCACCCTGCTCATACCGTCTTAATCCTTATCCAGTTAATTCATATGCCCTGTTATGAACAACTTAATCACCACTGCTGCTAAATGATTAACAGTATTGTCAAAGTGGATGACAACACATTAAACATATGCAGTCATGTCCAAACAACATTGTTAAAAAAAGAAAAAAGAAAAAATAGTTAATTAATTTAACATAACAAGCTGATTTAAATGAAGTGTCTTTCATTTATAACAGAAAAGAGATGCCTGAAATTAATTGTCTATTCTTGTTATTGACACACACTGAATAATTTAGTAAAGGTGTCTTTACAAAGTCTTGAATTTTCTTACTTTAGGTCTTATTTCGTCACAATGCAATACCTACCCGCTGTTTAATTACTACAGGCAGCGTTTGGAAATACAATATGTGTCATGTGCGAAAAACAACTGGGCTAGAGGTCCCTTAACAATTAGTTTTCTGGTGTCATTTTTCTTACTCTGCCTATTTATAGTTTCAGATCTTTACTAGCGGTGTTCAGAAACAGGCTGTGCTATTTTCTTTTAAACTGGTCTTTAATTCGAGTCCAAGCTGCATTCAAAGTCTGCAAAGAAAAGTCGAGAGTTTCCCAGTTACGCCTTGGATGTCGACGTGACATTTACAAGTCAGAAACTTGTAATTCTGCAGTGAACATGAACATTTTTGATACTATCATTGAGGGGGGGGGGGGAGTGCCAAAGTAGTACTTTTTTAAATATTTCATAGATTGTCCTATATTTTTCTATTGACAATAGATCAAATGACTAATGTGAAAGGTGTCACAGCAGACTATCAGCCAACTCTTCTCTGTTTTACTGTTTTGATTACTGAATTAAGAGCCAGACATTTCTCTCAGGAGTTGGTGGAGAACAAAGACAGAGCTAAAAGGAGAGTGAAAATCAGAAGGATATTTGCCAGGTGGCCAGAATCCAGCTTGGTTTCCTAAAATCTACGTTCCCATGCAACAAAACTGCATTGTCAAATATATTTCAAGGGAAACATATTTTCTCCCGGATTATGTTTGTTTTCGACGTATCATAAATACATTTATAATCATAGTCCATGGAGGTCGCAGGTCAAACAAACAGGACTTTCACCCAGGAGACCACTGTCCCATGTGGAACCAAAACTCAACGTTGACTTATTTTAATTTACGTCCGTAACTGAAATAACATAACAGATATGTTAAGCCAAACCATGATGTTTTACTAAACCTAACCAAGTAGTTTTGTTGCGTTTGTCTTTTGATTTGTTTCAATTTACAACATCAACCACGTGTTTAGAACTGCGACCGTAATCCGGGAGGAGATATTTTCCCCTTCGAAACGTAATTGAGAATGCAGTTTAGTTGTATAGGAACACAATTTTGTAGGATGTCAACAGCTTTGACAGAATCACAACTCCAAATGAATGACTATGTTGCTCTGTGTTTGCTGGACGTGTAAAATATGCAACAATTGGCTAACAAGTTTGCCATATATACAGTATATATATAAGATGATAACATGCCAATATTTTGGTTACGGCCTGTTGACTCAAAACAGGGCCAAACAATAAATGAATGACGCTTTAAAGTTCAACCCAAATCTTTTGAGTATCAAACCTCGTGCGGAGCCAAATGGTCCATATAAATAGGAGTCAAAATTATAGCAAATAACAATAATGATGAAGGCAAGCCCCTATTTGTAGAATTTGCACGAGATAGCACATTTTTTGTTTGTAACAATCATGTGACAATCCCAGCATAAAATGATGTGGCTAATGTGTTACTTTCTTCCCATTCACTTTCTGGGTCTGCCCATCTGATCTGTGCGAAGACGGAACTGACGTCTAGGAGTCGCCAAAATCCGACAATTTCATATACACTTAAGTAGCTTAAAGTTATCTGTAAAATGAATCATCGACAAATTGCCATATTATAGTCTTACAATTTGGAATGATACCACTGAATTGGATGTACTTAAAACACGTGTATATTATGTATATTTAATGATGTAATGAAATTATGAGAAGAAAATGAAGTACACTTGGAGCAACTAAAATCATGATTGTAAATTTGAGTTTTAGTTTAACTGCCACCTCATACTGTAGTGAAACTTCCACTCTAACAATATGTAGAGATGTAACTCTTCCCCCATCAATCATACGTTCTACATGTGTGACAGTTCATGTGTGTTAAGCAATGCTCCGGTCACTTGGGACACTCATAGAAGCACCATACAGATGCCGAAAGATCAATGGAGCCGGAGAGGCTTATAGTCCGTGTGTAGTGCGGTGCATTCTGCAACGATTTCCTGCCGCTGTTTTAATGTATCTATAGGACAGGTCGATGAGCACGCCGGGAAGAATTCTATATTTCTGCCTGATGAACTACTTAATCATCTCGGGGATGGTCGGCTGAGTGAGAAAAATCCATATCCATTTTACCTTTTGTCTTTCATTGGCCACTGCCTCTCAGGTCATCAAAAATAGACAGCGGAGTGAGGGGGAAGAGAGATTGTGGGTGAGAATGTATAGCTTCACATAGAGAACAAGTGAGAGATGAAACAAGAGAATTATATGTTGATCACAATTTACAAAAAAGTCACCCAGGGCTGTAACTCTTTATGACAGTTACACCCGTTTAATTTTGTGACACTGAGACTTGTAGAATATATCAGACTTGCACCAACGTTGACTTATGTTCTCCACCACCTTTGACTGAACCTGAAGCACTTTCATCATATTATGTGTCTACAGATTTATGATGCATCTCCTTTTAAATATTGTATTATATTACAAGAGTTAATGGTTGCTGTAATCCTCCCAATACTAGGAAGTGATTCTCAACTCAGCCACATCATCCAAGTAGTGCTCATTTTGTCAGCTACTTTTAGATAGCAAAGTTTGCTGTTTGGACTTCGGAGCCTCTTTGTTGTTGTTTCGTAATCCTCAAGTATAGTCGCGACTCAAAACCCTTGGCTACACTATAGTGATACGTTTTGTCGCTACGTCGGTTTCGCACAACTTCAGTTGGTGGATGCATTTCATTGCCAATCCAGTCGCACAGCAGTTCGTAAAATAGTCACGACATTTTATGTATTGATTTGAGTACATAGACACGAATTGCAATTTTTTTTGTGATTGTCAAATCAATTCATATGTAACCACGTAATTGTGAACCGGGAAGTATAAAGAGCGGCGAACGCCACACAGGGAGGCGGTCAGGTTGGTTACGGCACTTCCGGAGCTATTTTAACCCAAACCACGATCTTTTCCTAAACTTAACTAAGTAGTTCGTTGCCTAAGCCTAACCAAGTCGATCGTTTCCTAAACCTAACTAAGTAGTTTGTTGACTAAGACGAACCGAGTCAATCTTTTCCTAAACCTAACTAAGTAGTTTGTTGCCTAAGCCTAACCAGGTCGATCGTTTCCTAAACCTAACTAAGTAGCTTGTTGACTAAGATGAACCGAGTCAATCTTTTCCTAAACCTAACTAAGTAGTTTGTTGCCTAAGCCTAACCAAGTCGATATTTTCCTAAACCTAACTAAGTAGTTTGTTGCCTAAGCCTAACCAAGTCGATATTTTCCTAAACCTAACTAAGTAGTTTGTTGCCTAAGCCTAACCATGTCGATCTTTTCCTAAACCCCAAAAAATGATGTTGCTTTTTTGTTGTCTAATATTCACATTGGAAGATGAATGGAACATTACGCCTATTGTCAACAATGCCGTTTGCAGATTTAGTCACAGTTATTGCTTAATGATGTCAATTTTGTCTCGTCCACTTCTCGACCCCATCGTGGAAATAAAAAGTGACAATTTTTGTTAATGAAATTAACTACTGTTTGTTCATATAATGATGATAATGATATTATGATTATTGTTATAAAGCACTATGGATATGTGCTTATAACTATAATTATCCAGTGCTATATGCAGATTATAACACATAAGTATGTTTATAATGCATTATGGGCATCATAGAAAGCGTTACCAATATACTTAGAAGTTATTACGGTAGGGGAGGGATACTCACCTGTAGCTGATACCCAAGCTACCTACTGGACTCAAATTCCCAAGTTGAAACTCGTTGCCCTCCGATGTTTTACAGTGCAGTCATTAATGCCTACAGGGTAGCTATAGTGAAGGCTTCGGAGCTACGTTGTAGGTTGTAGGCTACACATTAACACACTGCTATAAATACAGCTTAACATACAGGATTTTGACATGGAGGTTGTCTAACATATACACATGCATCGTCTATACACCATCAAACTGATTGATGTTATTCATGACCCCAGGTATAAGCGTTTAAGTGTGTCCAGGTGGCCCCTTCAAAAACCCGACTGTCAACATGATTAATCAGTAATGACTCAAAATCGTTACGCTCTCTCTAATGATGCGGCATCAAACTACCCACATGTATTTTTGAACTGGTTCGTAAAGCTGTCGTCTTATTAAAAAAAAAAAAAAAAAAAAAAAAAGTAGCTTCATAAATCACTCTACAATTACAGCCCAATGCTTTTTTGAAAGGAACAGATAGGTGAAGGTAAGAACGAGAAAATAAAACGTGAAGCAGATGGAGAACGACTGATTGGCTGTAAATGATTGTGCTTTATCTTTTGTCACTAATTAGGGGTTGCTCGGGGTAATTTGCTCGCCTATTAAGCCACCCCTTTGGGATTGTGGACGAAAGCCTTACATTGTGAAGACCCTCAGAAGTCTTTTTGCATCTACTAAAACAAACAAAAAAGACAGGCCCATCCAGCAGAGCTTTCCATTAAGTGAAGTACTGCCACTGTCTGCTGTAGCGACACTTTGTCTCTCTCTACTTCTCCCTGTAATCCTCTTCGCTTCACTCCACCATGTCCTCGCCTTGTCGTTTTTCAGTCCCTCACCTTCATTTTCTCGCTACCTTCCTCTCCGTCTTTTTTTTTTTCTCCACTTTCTTTATCATTCCGTCTCGCTTACTCTCCACTCCTTTCTCACTTTCTCACTTTCTCACACACCTCTCACTCTTGCCTTTCCTGTGCCAAATGTCTTTTTATCGGTCTCAACAGAGTTAGTCTGTTCAGGGACCGTTCAGAGTACATATCAGTAAAGACAAGACAAAGGCAAGACAAACACCAATCTGCCTGGAATGGAGCTGGCAGGAGAGACTGTGTCATAGTTATTTTACTATTTTGTGTCGTTGTACTCCTCGTGCTCTCATTCTTTCTCTTTATCTTTGCCTCTCACTCATATATACAATGTGTGTGAGGGATTTGATAGCCTTGTTTCACCGGGGAAGAGTTTGTGTTTTGTAGGTGAATATAGATTAAGGTACTGACCTACAACATCTCAGTGTTTCTGTCTTTTTATCTGCACTCTCTCCACTGCTTTTAGGCTGACATTTTTTTACTTTTCACTCTACACAACCCATTTGTCTGACAGATGTACATATTAGTTACTTGACGGAGAAAAAAAAAAGTGCATTTGGCCATGTGATATGATCATGAAATACGATGCCTTGTTGTAGATTTTACCGATAGTATATGTCGGTCAAATAAGCTCCACTTGGACATGAGAATGGTAATCATATCCTCAAAAGAAACGACTGTACATAGGTTTACATTTTTGCCAATTGTGAACCTATTCTTTCAGTCAGTGTCAAGCATTATACATCGTATGATTCCAGGGAACCTACCCTTGCTTTCTGGTGCAGTCTAAAGTCAGTTGGTCAATGGTAGCATTGATGCTACGCTAGGCTTTGGGTCAATAATGTAACACCAAAGAAGGGGCCTATTCTGATACTATAAATACATGTTAACGGTAATAATATTTTTGTATGTATTATTAACATATTGTGACTTCATTCAAATGGTAAAAGTTGTTGGTTAAGGACAATGCAAAACTGACAAATGCACTTTATTTACAGTCTTGATGGTCTTTTAATCAGCATCAGTACTCAAATAGGTTCAACAACCTTTTCATTTTATGCCCGTCCATGCGGTCCATTGTTATGAACGTGATATATCAGGAACGCCTGGAGGGAATTTCCTCAAATGTGGCACAAACGTCTACTTGGACTCAAGGATGAACTGATTAAAATTTAAAGTTCAAAGGTCAAGGTCACTGTGACCTCATAAGCACATTTTTTGGCCAAAACTATTTGACATCTATGGGATCTTCGGTTTTCTCTATCCCCTAAAAAGGGGGCGTGGTGGGTGGATGATGCCTACTCTGGATGACATATTGCCAGTCTGATGTTTAGGATAAAAAATGATGGTAGTGATGACATTTTTTGACAGACATGGATGGAAACTGCTACTTGACTGGCTGGCGGAGGCATACAACCGCAAGGCGGAGGCTGGACGAGTAAAGTGTTTTCCTGTTACATCAGCAGCATCTCAATCAGATTTCTATAGAACAGAGAGCTGGTTACGTAGTCCCCCCCCCCCTTCTCTCTGTCCCAACATTCTCCTTTTTTCTGTTCTTCTACTCTTGCTGAAAGATCGAAGGTGATTCATCTTACAGTACTATGGTTCAGCAGTTATTTGACTGCCGGATACTGTAGCAGGGTGAGAGGAGAAAGCAAAGGAAGAGTTGAGGTGAGGGGGCACCACTTATTGACTTGACACTGTGTAATTGCAGCACGGTTCCCTGTACTTAAATGTTGTAGCGGCTTTGTTTAAATAATGATTGATTGGAATGAAGGGGCAGCTCTTTTAATAGTTAAACCTACAGACTTTGACTACAGGATAATATGTGATGTTACATGTCTGCATGTTTTGAACATTTTTCTGATAATGGTAATTCCAACAATGTCAGAAATAGATATGTAATTTGAAAACTGTCAATGTGTGATCTAAATTTGATGCTCATTTAAATACATACTTTTTTTAAAGCTGAAGTAGGCGAGATTGGCAAAAATATGAATAGAAAAAGTTATTTTTATAAAACGGTGACAGTAGTACATAAAACAGGTAACCTGAAAAAAATCATGTGCCTCTGTGTCCTCCGGTGCTCCTAACGGCATCTGCAAGATTTCACATACCAGAGGAAAACAAGCAGTAAGAGCTGATCTGAGGTCTGCTGTCCAGCTGCCGTCTATGAGAGCTGGCTGTCAATCACTGTAAAATGAGAAAGTTTGTGACGCGGCCGCCATTGTAAAATCTGATGAAGGAACACCAAGTTCCGGAGCACAGCCAATAGGAACGCTCTCTCAATGAAATGACCTTTGATTGGTCAAAGTCTCCCGTCACGGGCTAGATTTTCTAAAGCCTGAAAACAGAGCCATGAGGAGGTGCAGAAGTCTAGATATCTCTCAGAACACTTGAATTACAATATGCTGAAAGGTTATTATGGAATTTTTGCCCAATGATTAAGGTCACAAGATGTGGCTTAAAGCTCTGGAAGAAATTTAGTAAGGGACTGTTATGGGGAGGGTTTATGTCTTTCGCTTTTTTTTTGCTTTTTGCTGATGTTTTTGAGACAGCAAAAATTGATGTTTTTATGGCTGTATTTTCTGATTTATGGAGTGATACAGAGAGATATACAAAATTCCCTCTTGACTCTAATATATCAACAAAATAAAACAATCATTTTGAACCTGGCTTTATCCAAATCTCAGATTTCTGTTCTGGAAATGTATGGAAATTAGCACAAATTGAATAAGATAACGCCTCATTTGCATATATAAACATACAGTCTTTGAAGACCTGTTGGGAGTTATCCAGCAAATTCCTCCAATAGTTGCGATTTCTAGCAAATACCCAGTGATCTTGAAACAGATTCAATTCGGAAAGTGTTACGTGATTGATATTGGATTGTTGCTTGAAGTGGCGGTGCTCATTGAGCCACGGATCAGTTTAAAAGGAGGAGGAGATCAATTAGCTGGGGCCTTACTGCTGACGCTATTGACTGATATGCAAACAGAGGGCATTGATTGGGCTTTGGGGGCTGCGCTGTAGCATTTTCTACCCGAAACCGCTAAGATGAACAGTATCAACCATTAGTCAAAGAGCAGTGAGCCAGTGGCAGTCGGGAAGGAGGAGGCTGGATTAGACTGATTTATTGTTGCTGATATTTGTCTTGTATTAACCATCGGGCCAAGTTAGTGTGGTCCACCTCCAATACCGTGTAAAAGCACAAGTTTGTTGATATTTAGGGCCCGGGCACCGACAAAATAGGGCCAGTGAAGGCCCTATTGAAACTGTAAGGATTATTCTTTTTCATGCAAATGAATTGCCTTTTTGAGGGGCCATGCTCAAAAAGTTGTTAAACTTGGCACACTTATCAGACGCGGTGAAAAATTTTATATTTTAAGGGTCTCGGGCTTGGGTGTTGCAAAATGGTTCGCTAGCGCCCCCTAGAAAATTGGAAAAATTGAGCCCCTCGCTCCAGTTTCACCTACATGTATGACATTTGGCAGACAGATGTAACATGTGGAGACGCATAAAAAAGCTTCTTGGAGGTATGCCCAAAATTCAACAGGAAGTCAGACATTTTGAATTTAATCTGCGATTTTCGCCCATTTTTAGCGTTTTATAGGCCATGTACTTTAACAAACTCCACCTACAGATTTAATCAGATTGACTTGGAATCATTGTCATGACCATCATTAAGACCTAAAGGATGAAAAGTTATTCAAATGGTGAGTTTATAGACTTATAGCCCCGCCCCCTACACATTAGCCACGCCCCCCTTTCATAACTAATGAACCATTTGTCGTAGTCCTGTGGCAGGCGTCAGTACCCCCGACGCGCGGGAAGGTGCGAGGGCTCGTTCATCGCTGCTCACAGCTTTAATTTGTATTGTTTCGCAGCAGACATCTGACTCGTGCGCTGTTTAGGAGGAGTTTGTATAAGACCTGCCTCACTCTGCCTTCAGGTCAGGGGAAATTTGAGACAAATATTAATTTCTTTTGGAGAAAAAAAAAACCCCTTGTAAGTGGATAAATGTAAAGATACTTAACGTCAGCTAGAAATCTCCGCACAGCAGCTTTGACTAAAACATATCTGATTCCTTGACAGACGTTGTCCTATCTGTGGATTGTCGAGGAGATAGCGCTATTCCTGCCAAGCCGTTGGTGCGTGTCTGAAGATAGATGAGCAAGATTTTGTCATTCAGCCAGTGCACCTATAATTACACAGAGGAATTATGGCTGCACACTAAAATTACCGACTGAATAATAAGCAGAGTTGCGAACACTTGGATTCATTTCACAGGTGCTTCACACTTAACCAACAGCTAATTGGGTGTGGGACACAGTTTTCTGAACAAAGCATTTGGCTTTGAACACATCACTTGAGAGGAGATGTCTTCAGAAACGGTGAGAACTGAAAGGAGGGACAACAATATTTCCATTATCCCTTATGGAAGGAATAAAATCAATTAATGATTAAAAGCGACTATACAGCCACGGTCCACCCACGGAGTGTTTTCACTTCTCAGGACGCAGTATACGCACAGTGTATGGAGCCTGACATCTTTCCTGTCAGCTTTGCTTCACCAGGGAACTAACACATTATGGGAAGGATTTGTCTTTCTGGTCAGCATCACAGGCACAGAGGGAAATCTGTTATGTATTGACAGATTTATAAAAGTCTTCATTTTATTTTGTGAAAACGGTGTTAGGAAGTACTGCTTCACGTTGTTTCTCTTCTCTTTCCCCTTCAGTAGTCTGTAAAAACTTCTGCCTGAATTCTCTAAAAATGTGTTTGTGCAGTCGATTTACCCATTTTAGCAGTGTTTCCCATATTTTCCACGTGAATGCATCAGTGGCCGATGCTGACTGTTACACGTTTGCCACTCGGGGAGGAGTGACTGTGTATGATGACATCAAGTGCTTCTATTTTTAATTCTACTCATTTTTATTCTACCAATTTCACTGCAGTTTGTTTTTCACACTTTAGTCTAATCTATGCGTTCTTGTGAAATACTGTGTAGCTTGACTTTTTTTAGGCCACAACAGTCTAAGAAAGAAAAATCACTGTTGAACTGAGCTGACCTCATCCAACATGCACATTGTGATGAGGAATTTCAAGTCGATATTGCCTTGTGTTAAGGTGTCACAAGGAAGAAAGGTTGGGAACGAGTATGGAGCATAATGTATCTACTGTTGCTATGGTTACGTTCAGTTCAGTTCAGTTCACTGTATGTTGCATATCAGTGGTTGTACACGGTCTGGGGTGAATACTCGACTGATTTGCTGCAAGGTGTCATTAATTCCTGATAATGGACACCTACCAAATAGTTTCAGTGAAACCGTTCTAAATTAATGCGCCGGCTAGAAAAAAAAAATCTTTCCAACACTGAGTGTAACGTTAGTCCTTCAGTAGCTCCTCCTCTGAGCACCACAGGGTGGCGAATGTAACACAAAGGCTGCAACAAGTCAGTTACACTCTATGGTTCCACTGTGTACCTCTGAGCTGATACTATCACATAAGAGATCACCTCACACCCAATTCACTATTCAACTCACTACTTCAGGCTGCGGCTGACACTAAAGCCCGGGGCCACACAGGGAACGTCAGCAGCGGAACCTGTAGTTTTTTTTATTTTGGCGTCCATGTTAACAGGTTGGAGCAGCTACACAGCCCGCGTGAGCAGCAACAACAGACAGTGAAAATGATCTTTTGACAGTATATTGACAACATACCAGCGACATCTGTAGAATATGTCACGGAAATGAAAAAAGTAAAGATTTATTTTTAAATCAACATTTCCTGCTTTCATTTCAAAATAAAAGCTCTCAAGCCTTATTTTTTTTTTTTCTTTTTCCTGTGGACAGAAGTCCTTCATTTGTTAACTTGAAGCTTTTATCATGAAATATGTGCAGGACAGTGTTGTAAGAACATGCAGTGACTTGCAGAGCTCCATGAATGAATAAAGTAAGGGGATTTATTGTGGATTATTACTATTATTTACAAATTAGCACACACTTCTTAACCTTTTTCTTTCATAAATAAATATAAATGACATTTATAATGAAATGTCCATTAGGAAAGGCAAATTCTATGTAGTAAGAAAGGGCTGGCAGCAGCAGCAGAAACACTACCAGTGTGGACAACCCACGCGAGGGACATGCAGCGTTTCAGCGAGGCAGCTGGCCCAAGCGTAGCGGCGAGTCCACACAGGGGACGTTAGGAGCACGTGGCGGCTGCGGAACCTTTTTTATTTCGCTGTCTATGTTAACAGGTTAGAGCAGCCACACAGCCCGCGTGAGCAGCACATTTCACAGCAACAACAGACAGTGAAAATTTACAAATTAGCACACGGTTCTTAACCTTTTTGTGTCTAAAATAAATCTAAATTACATTTATAATGAAATGAAATAGCCATTATGAAAGGCAAACTCTATGGAGAAAGAAAGGGCCGAACGGCAGCAGCAGACCAGCAACATCAGAAACACTTCCGGTGTGGACAACCCACACGTGGGACACGCATCAGTTCAGCAAGGCAGCCACCACGCACTGCTCACGCGGGCAGTCTGGCGCAAGCGCAACGTTACCTACGGCCTCTTATTTGTTGGTGAAACTCTTGATATTGATTTGGGGACAATGACATGGCCGGTAGCTAGCTAGTCTTGTTGTTTAACAAAATGTCACATTATATTTAGTGTTTGTTATTGACGTTGAATCTTGCTAGCGTAACGTTAGCTGTCTGGCTCGTAGCTGAGCCAAAGGTATCTGTGAGCTGAGCGGACAAGAAATATCTCTCTCTATCTCTCTCTATTCTTGTGATCACCTGTTAGGAAATCTAAAGGAATGCATGAGGGATAATATAATGGATCTGGTGCACTCCAATCCCTTCTATGATAATCACAGAAAGTGCTACTTGAAAGATACACAATAGTTCCTTATTTTTTTCTTTTTCACATAAATACACAGACATGTCATGCACATTTTTGAAGCTGCACTTGTAGAGGAATGCATGCTATTCTAACTGCCAGTCTTCTGCTGTAACATACACATACAAAGAAGAAATGATGTGCAGTTAGCTTAACTAAAGAAAAAAGCACAGCAGAGAACGGTAAATCAACATTCAATCCCCCAAACTGTGGCAGCGTAGATAATAAAAGCGGCCACACTTAAAATAACACCTAGTTTTGTGTTGGTCCTTTGTGCTTGTCTTCTTTTGTCATAACAATAAAAAAAACATCTTCCTCTCTTTGACTTTATCACTTGGAAAGCGATATCTGCTCTCCATTTCTGTCTGCCTCATTATCCCCCCTCCCCTTCCTCTCTCCTAACCCATCCTGTTTTAAAAATACAGAGAACAAGTGAGGAAGAAAAGGATGTAAAATGTTCCTCCAGGGTGTTTCCTGCTTTGCTTTGGTAATGTCTCCCGCTCCTGCTGTCAGGAAGTAAGTTTGGATTTTAGCCTCCAACAAGGGATGTTAGGGCAAGGTAAATCCCCCTCTCTCTTTTTAGAAGAGAAATGGAATTCATTATTTGCAGAGATGTTGGTAGAAAAAAATAATAACAGCAATGACATTGGTATAGTGTAGTAGGGGGGCAGACGTCTTACTTATTCAGCTTTTATTGCACATTTGTGCTTGGTTTTACACTTAATATGTCCAATTAGGCAGATTTGTTTTTCACTTTGAAGAACAAGACTGACAATAGTTTTGTTATTGTCAACAATTCTCATGCACAGACCAAAACCAACTAGTTATTCTCTCAGGACTGTCAGTGGCTCTCGGACCAAAGCTCAATTGTTCCTGTTGAAAATGTACATCTTTAAAAGCAGGTCATGGATATATACACATTGCTATTGTTAGAGGATGCTCAGTAACAAAGGTTACTCAAACAGGAAAACGTGGTGCATTAGTTTGAGGACTATTTTCAGCTGCAGATTAATGCAGTTGTTAGTGCAACTGAAGTGTTTTTAATAGTTTTTGGAGAACGGTGGAGCTTTATGGCACAGCATAACACGGATAGTAAGGATACACACAGGTAGCTGTAGGCTCAGTTCATTGGTGCTTTTACTCTTTTCATGGGATTTGTTGAGAATAAGAAAAATATAGAATATCATCAAACTTAAAGGTAGGGTCAACGATGTTGGAAAGCTAGCATAATTTGAAAGTAGCATCACTGGAGCTCCGTCTAAACCCCACTCCCCTTCTCTTCCATTCTCCAGTATACTTGCGGCTGCGACGTGTTTTGAGTTCAGGCCGGTGCACGCCAAGGGTAGAGTACGAGCAGGGAGGCATCTGATTGGTTCTTTCCAATCGGACCACGAGGCAGCGATTGGTAGACGTTTTTACAGGATTACAGCAGCTACAGATGACGGCTCTTTTCCAGTCCTTTTTCAGAGCTCATCAGTAATGGATCGCTGTCAGGGTGTAAAGACCATTCCAACCAATATAACAAATAGTGTATACTGGAGAACATCGTCAACTCTGCCTTTAACATTTACGTCTTTCACTTCCCTGTGATATAAAGTTAGCATAACCCCAGTGTTCAGAACAATGGAGGTGATCTGCTCGCTCTACCTCCCCCCTCCACCTCCAGTCTGTTTCTGCTGATGATGTTCAGCACCTCCAGTGTTCATCTATATTCATATACTGTATAATATAGACTGATTCTATTTAAGCCATGTATGGATGTTTAATTACTTTAATCAAAATCAAATCCACTGTGCATTACCTTTCAGAACAATGCTAGTTGGCTCACTGTTTCATGGAGGATTTGAGATCGAAAGGGTCATGTCTAAATGGTATTCCACAATTTGTGAAACTCTCGTGAAATGGTTAAGGTTTGGCATTGACCTTGAATAGTTAAGGTTAGCAGTTATCAGTGGGGGGGGGAGTCTCACGAACAAATTTGCAGGTTTCTTTGTGGTTATCGTCTAGAAACGACCGACCAAAAGCGTAATTTGAAATATTTTTTGGTACCAAGCATTCCAAACCTCGTCCACTAGCCCTGACCCACCCACCCACAACAGTTTGACCCCAACTTGCTCTGGTTTTCCTTTCCACTGCAAGGCAAATGATTTCCAAAGTCCTCCCCCTCAACCCCCAACCCCCAACCCCCCAACCCGGTGGTGATTTAGAGAGCTAGAAAGAGCCGAGCCCGGGATGGATTGATGAAATATTGATGAAAAGCTAAGTGTGTGATTTGTAGTATGGCATCAAAGGCATCTGCTTCACTGGTGCAGTGAGGGAGAAAGGAAGGGAAGGCAGAGACAGATACAGGAAAGATACATAGATGCGTACAAACATACGCAGATGCAACATGCAGTATGCAGATGATACCGAGAGGTGGATAAAGTCCCTGACTGACGACATCATATTGCAGTATGGTATAGGAAATCTCTTTGAAACTATCAGTGTAATGATATCAGAGATATACTTCTCACCTGATCTCACTAAATTAGGATATACTGTATATTCTACTAAGACAAAATATGTTGTTTTGTGACTAGGTGTTGGATTTATTTCATATCATTGAAAAGGTAAAAGTTCCAAATAGTTTTTGTATTCCAGAAAGTGTTCGTGTAGAACCAATACTCTGCAGTCTGTTGATCACTTGGCCTCTTTTTATTGGCGTGATAAATTTCTTGTCACTCTTCATTACTTCCCTCGGCTTTCACTTGGAGTATTATTTAAAGTTGTATTAAAAGCATCATCTATCCATGTTAATGGATGGCCACAGTGGCGTAATCTTAAAGTAGACTTTTAGAGTTATACTGCACTGGCATTGCAAGGTTTTCTCTCCCTCATCCGCACCACTCCTCTCAACTAAAGTCTCCATAGCCCCCCCCCCCCGTACACAGTAGTTACAGTGCCTCCCCATGTTGACCATTGGACTGCATTATGTTAAAGTGCCCATGACTTCCACTGATCAGAACTGCTTTATCCTAGCTCATTAGATCCTTGGCTATATTAGATGAATGTTTGCTACATCAAATATAGGCTTTTTGGTGAAGTTGGGTATCTGAGGAAGGTCTGCCAACCAAAACGCTGTAAATAAATAAAGTGAGTCATAATAAGTCAAATAAATTGATATTTTTTTAACGGGTGTTGCATTGAAATATAATGAATGACAGTTAATGGTACAAAGAAAACCAGAGGAAGGTTGAAGGAATACTTCACCCACAAAACTACCATTTATTTATCAGTGACTCACCCCATGTTACCTTGAATTCTTGATGAAAACTTTTTTTCGCCTGGCTCCACAGCAAATGGAGAATCTAAAAACGGGAAAAAAGTCTTCATGGATTGAGGTAAATGGAGTAGCGCACCTTCACAAGCATGAGACTGTTTGTGCGGAAGTGTTTTAAATTGTAAAGTTTTAGTGAAGATGTTTGGGAAAGTACTGAGCATACAACTGGATAAATGAGACTTGGATTATTCTGCACAAGTTGTGTGGGAGTTTACAAATGGATGTTTTGATATAGTTTCGCTGTTGTTTAACGCGGCCCCCGTTTACTTCAATTCATCAAGACTTTTCTCTTGTCTTTTGATTCTCTGTTCACTGTGGAGGCATGAGAGAAAAACAACGTTTTCTTCAAGAAATCAAGGTAACGCGGCATGAGGAATTGATATACAAATGGTCATTTTGTGGGTGAAGTATTCCTTAAAAGACTGAAGCCTCGGTTATACTCCCAAATGGATGCGTTCGCGGACGGCTGAGGTCACCACGGATGCATAGATCTGTTTATACTGTCTTCTTGGAGGTCTCGTTCCATACATGCACAGAAGATCGCTATGCTACCTCTTGCAGCAGTCAAGGTCACGAGGGTCACAACAAATTGGCGGTACGCGGATATCTGCACAGAGCCTACACGTGCACCCTCAGATGATTAAAGTTACGTCAGGCAGACCCTTTGCATACTCGTGGACGCGGAAAGTATAACATTTGGCTTAACTGACAAAACTGAATGACAAAGACAAGAGCATACCGTTCAAGATGAGCCCACTGCAAGGATATAAGCTTCGGTCACTAATTTTAGAACAGACGAAAAAATCCATGGCAACATCAGCACAAAGTACACGCTCGTTGCTCCTCTCTTTTTTCCTCCCCTTTCTTCCTACTTTTTTCCACCCCTCCACCCCTCCGCTAACCCGTCTTTTATTCGAGCCAAATGCTAATGCAGCCAGAAGGCTCTTTGAAATTGAAATGATGTGAAAATAGAATTGCATTGGCAAATGAGCTGTGTTTGGCGGTCCCGCCGGGGCCAGCAGAGAGCCCTTTGAAAGCGCCTCTCCCCCAGCGAGGAGGCCCTGTTCTGGGCCGCGGTCTCTTCGGCGTTGCCCTCCCTTTTCACGTCAGCGTGAGAGCTCCCCAGAGGAGCACAGATCAAGCTGAAGCTGATTGGGATGGAGTTTGTTTCACACATGCACACACACACACACACGGATATATATATACATAGGCACATTTGCACATACGAACATCCTCACAACAAACTCAAAGGCATGCAGAGGTTTCCACATGCACACAAACACTCACACGTACTTGCTTGATGTTATGTACGCAGATGCATAAAGCAAGTAAGCTGCAAATACACATACAGACAGTGACGCACATGTTTGAGATGTGCAGTCTGTACGTAGAAATACAATAACTCGCACTGATATGCACATTAGATTTTAAATGTAACAATAACCATGAGGATAAAATGCTGACTTTACCTTTAATTTGAATGTATCTACAGTACATCAGATGGGCAGTACAGGAATTGTAGCCCTTTTGTAATGATATTTCTGATATAAAAGAGGCTATTCAAATCTCAAGTGTTCAAATCAGAGTTTTAAAAGTTCATTCCGTACATAGAAATAGCAGTTTGACCAAAAAAACCCCAATAAAAATACCAACACACACACAAGGTCCACTAACCTTTGGAGCTTCCAACAGCAGCTCACGAGAAGAATTTCCAATGCTCTTGTTATTTTTAGGGAGCCAACATTTATAAAACAAGCAAACCTGTAGACTTCTGCTGACTCATGGTATCCTCCCTGCAGACCCGCTGCCAGGTCACCGGTTCAGCCAGCTTCTGTCGGAGGCTTTCTGTCTTGAAAACAAGAGGATCAGTCATTTCAACAAATAATGACATATGTTTGTGTTAAATGACAAAGCCCTTCGGCGGCTGATTCCTATCTGTCGGGGGCAAAGAAGTCAGTTGTGGGACAACAAAGTCCACAGAGGGAGGAAGTCGGGATGGATGGATGGGTCACTAACGATATCTTTCTTTCTTGTTACCTTTCTTTTAACTGTGGCCGTAATCGTTCCCTCACCTTAACCAAGTGGTAATTATTACCACCATGACAAAGAAGGTCTACTAACCTTAATGAAGTTTAGCCCAAACCAAGGTTTCCTAACCCAAAACATAACCATAACTGTAAGACCAGATAACTGTTTTTTTTAAAAAATGATTTGTAATGGTTTTGGAATACACTGACAAATGATTACACTAATGTGTCATTCTGGAGGGCAATGACAAATTACATATTTTTTAAAATTTGGAGGCCAAGGAGAACATTCCCCGATTTGACCATAAAAAAACAAAAAAAAAACTTTTTGAATGCCATGTCTTTACGACTCTCAATCCCAACTTGACACTTGGTCAGTGGCCCTCTGTGTCTGATGCTAAAAGGCACCCTTTAGTGTCTGTATGAGATGTTCCGGGCTTTCAACTAACTCCAATGTAAACCCATCTGCTTCATTATTAGACAGTCAGAGAAATTGACATAGTACAAAGAGCGAGAAAGTCTGCATAGGGAGGAGGTCGGAGGAGGATGGCTGTGTCAAACAAACACAATATTTTGACCCAGGAGACCGCTGTTCACGTCCTGTGTGAAACCAAGCCACTGACTTATCTGACTTTACTTTTGTTATTGCCGTTTTGTAACTTACATACTTAACTAATGCCGTGTACATAAAGGGACTCTATGTACGAATCAGAAATTGCTTGTTAACAGTGACACCTGTGGCCGTTAAGTCGACAAAAGTCAGCGTCCTGTTGCTCGCTCTACATAGACATGAACGAGCATCGGGACACCGACCCGCGATGATTTATACGTGTAAGAAGTTACAAACATTATCTTTAAAGGGGAACACCACCTAAATGAAGGATTCCAATGTTATTTCCATGACCTCGTGAAGTTAGTCTCAAACTGGTGATGTCATCAAGTATAAAGTGTGAAGCTGCTCCATAGACATTGAATGGGAGACTTTTTTTTTTTTTTATACCTAAGAAAGCCAACAAGAACAAGCGGAGGGGTATAAAAAAAGAAAACAGAAAAAAACGCTAGAGGGGTACGTCGTAGGGTAGAGCATCATAGTTTGAAGCGTAGGGCCACTGACCAATGTGTTGGTCTTCATGTTTCCGACTGTGTGGGCTATGGGTTTATCACTTTTCACCTTGTATGGATGTGAACACCCTCAAACCCCTTAAAAGTTATAAGTCAGCACTTACAGCTCATTGTCTCTCTGTTCAAATCCAATGTCCTGGAGTACAGGGACAAAACAATGGACTGCTTTGTAGATGAAAATTGAACACATGCACGCACACACCTGTCTTGAACAGTTTCTGGAAGCTTGCCAGCATCAGAAACAAATCGGCAAAAAACTTTTTGAGCAGGAATCCCATCAACGGCACACTGGTGAGGAGAAAGACAAATAGACATTCACCAAAGACAGACACTCAGGAGAGAAGGAGTGGGAAAGCAGATAGATCGAGAAAGAAGGAAACCCTGAGAGACAAAGAGACAGTGAAGACACGGGTCGACCGAGACATGAAAAGAGAGAAGGGAGTGTTTAAACGTCAATGTTTTAGATGACAGCAATCCCAGCCCTAATCCCCCTGAATCTGCTCTCTGCTTTCTGACACAAAGGCACACTGCGGCGGAGTCGACTCTGAAGCGTTCCACTTTCAAACCCCAAAAAAAGAAATACATAAGAGCATCTCTGAGTCATGATTAATAAATGATAGAGCGTTATATAAGAGGAAGAGTAAATACTATCATCTTCAGTTAAGTATCTCGACAGAGAGAGATAACACTCAGCTCACACGGATAATGTATTCATCTTTAATTAATAAATGATGTGCATCAATGTGCTGTGATTGGCTGTTGATCAGATGTTTACTTCCACAGTGTGTTATCTTGTTTCTTATACTCTAAGATTGACACCTCACTTCTCTGTAATCTCTATTTTACCCTTCACAGTCCGTTTTCAATTCCTTCTCTTCAGCAGTCCATCCATCCATCCATCATTTGTAACCGCTTATCCTATTTGGGGTCGCGGTGGGGCAACTATAGCTTTATATAGTAGTATTCAGGCCAGTTGTGTTGTAAAACAGACCACTCAAGAATCATGACGTTAAACAACAAAGGAGAGACATTCCTCAGTCGAAAAATAACAGCATTTGTTGTCCATTCAAATACTTCCGACAACCTCTGCCTAAGAATACCTGACAAGCAGACAAGTAATCTCTCTCCGGCCAACAGTCACTGTTGGTTTATTTCAATCAGAGACCCCATGTCGAATGAACAATAATTAATTACATGGTGCACGATAAGTAGAATCGAAAGTCTTTTGGCGATTAGACTCCACCGTGACGTACTATATCAAAGTGGGCGGTGATGCCTTTAGAACTCTCCGACCTGTATGGCTCTCTTCCCAGCTCTCCAAAAACACAAAAGTCAGAATGACCAACTCAAATGTAAAATCTGTCTTTCTCTATGCTCTCTGTGAAACCTACAAAACCACAAATACAATCACAAACAAACTGCAAGTGTTCATTAACACCTGCCTCCGATACATACTGAGGATATGGTGGCCCAGAAAAATGACATATACAGACCTGTCGAAACAGACAAACCAGGATCAGAATCAACAAAGAAATCAAAAAGGGAGAACGTGGAGATGGATCGGACATACACTCAGAAAACAAGAAACAAACATAACAAGACAAGCTCTGGACTACAACCCACAAGGAAAAAGGAAGCCAGGGAGACCAAAAACCAATTGGAGACGGTCCACACTTCTGGCAGGAAGCAAAGACCACTGCACAGAAGAGAGTGAGGTGGTGATCCATGGTGGACGCCCTATGCTCCCAAGGGGGCCAAAAGGATTAAGAAGAAGAAGAAGAAGAAGAAGAAGAAGTGATGTCGTGATGAGATTAGGTATATCCCCCTCCACTCCCCCCAGAGCATAGAGAGGGTCTTCCTGACCACAGTTTACCCTAACTAACCGATTTGGTGCAGTTCAAACAAACTCCGCTGCGTTTTGCCTGTTTGGTTTGGTTCCTTTAGGCCGTCGCGAATGCGTCGGCCTAAAGGAACTCTGGTACGGACCGAATCACCGGACAGGTCGGATAGTTTTCTGTGTGAAAGCAAAGCAGATCGACCACATGATGAGCGTAAATGTCGTTGACGACGTAGATACTATTAAACGGTAAACGGACTTGCATTTATATAGCTCCTTTCTCGTGTTCCGACCACTCAAAGTCAGGTGACGTGGTATAAAGAGCGACTAAGTCCACGTAGGAAGGAGGTCTGGGTGGATCGATAGGTTAAACAAACACAGACAAAACGCCTCTTTCTTGTCTCATATCTGTATCACTATTCATATACATGAGGATAAATGAGGTCCAGTTGCAGTCTTGACTATAACACTCATAATAGATTATTCCTTTGTGAGCTCTGTTCAACCGCCAGAGAAGATGAATATAAACACAAGGTCCAGTACTTGGTTGAAGCTTTTTCAGTCATGAAAGTGGAATACTCTAGTGATGGAGAGGCGTGTGAAAAATTGTTGCATTTTCATTCCGGCTTCACATCAAATGAACAAATGCATGTTTTTGACACCAATCCTGCCAAACAAAGGGAAATATGTATTCTGTTAAATGTCTCATGGGGAGATTGGATTAGAGGACAGAATGAGTGAATGAGACGGACTGAGAGATTGGATTAGACGAAGAAGAAATGAGTCACGTAAAGTGACAGAGAGAGTAAGAGACGTGAGAGGAGGAATTGTGATTGCGTGTCACCATGTGGCTGAGAGTACAATCGTATGTATGAATATGTGAGCATGTGAATATGTGTGTATGGGGGGGAGGGAAAATGATGCTTGCGTGGGCGGGTGTGCGCGCACTCCTGTGTTCCCCTCGCCACATGCTGATGCCTGTCAAGTCAAGGAAACTTCAAGCAATTTCTTTCTTTAAAAAAAGAAAACAAAAAAAAGGAGCTTCAACTTCACAGTCAGTGGCTGAATATGAAACAGCAGCGTTGGCCTGACACTTCACTGTCTGGTGCTGCTTCCGCTGCAGCCTCCGGCATCACATCCTGGCCCGCTGCCCGGTATGGAAATACCCCCTCAGTCTTAATGGACATTTCATTTAATAATCAGTGATTGATCCCTGCTGGTAATGATGTATAAGCAGGAGGATTCGGGGAGATGAAGAATATTCTCAGTCAATAATTGGAAAAGGTAGAGAGCTCTGCGGAGAGACGGGCGACGGTGTTGCCAATAGCAGCGTGTCTCCTTAACTCTCCGCTTGTCAATATGGCATCTCTTTATTTGCCAGTGGCAATTAGCGCCACGGAGTCATGTTGTTGAGTTAGAGTCACATCAACCTCGCAGAGCTAATTAGACACACTTGACCTTTTTCTCTGTGAGGCTAATTTTAGAGATGGGGACTTCACTTGGAGACGAAGCTAGGACAAGGCGGTCTAAAATGTCTTCATGTGACAGACCCCTTGGATAAACACACACACCACATTTAACAGGACAACTTTGATCGATGATTTGTTTGTGCACATTCTCTCTTTTAAACACAATCAAGTGAATTTAATTCAGCGATCTTAAACTGAATTTGTATTCTGAAGTAGCATAGTTTAGCTCCGCTGTACTTTTTTAAAATCCTATAAAGCCAGAAATCAGCCCCCGGGTCCGCTGCCAGTCACCTTCACCATCTCGTCCAAGTTGCTTACCATGAAGCAGCTCTCGATTTAATCCATTGATTTTGTAGCTCGCTCATTTCTAGCTGTGAAAGACAAAGAGGAGACACTTTTGCTCATATATACTGACAGAATAACCTTGGATCATTTGGAACTTTGTTTTTCGTTTGTTGCTTTCATCTAAATCAAACAACTATTTGCTGTGTAAAGATATAGAGGAGTATAAAGTCTACCTGAGCAGAGAATGAAGTCACTCTCCCTCTGTGTTCCAACCGACCTTGTTGTTGTCACAGAAGTGTAGCGCCCACCCACCGGTTCACCTCAGGTAAACACTGTTAGCTCTGTCAGCACTGTTGTCCTTGTTTGCACTGTTAGCTGCTAGCTGCCGGCTCAGCCGTTGCCATGTTGAGAGCCATGCGGAGGCAATCCCTCAATCAATATGCTCTGAATTTGGAATTTATCACCTTTGAAGCTATGTTGTCTTGTTTTTTTTGTCAGTAGCCTACAAGTAGCAGCTGACTATAATTCAGTAATGTAGATTAACTTGTTAACAGGATGGGGCACATGAGCCATTGGATGGTTTTGGTGTCTCTCTTCTCGGTTGTGTTTTTTTTTTTTTTTTTTTAAATCCCTTCACTGGATTAAGGTTGAGCTTGGCTCGGGTCAGTAAACTGTATGGTCTGGTTGTGTAAATAATTCAACAGCATGCCTTTTTCCACCATACTGTAGACCTATTTTTATGGCTAATGAGCTCCTCACCATCACAGCCGTCATTGATGTTTTTTAGCCTCCTCAGGTGCATTGCAGATACAATCCCTAGAGAGCTTCTCCAATCAAACACACACACATACACACTCACACACACACACACACAAACACACACACACACACACACACACACACACACACACCATAAGATGTTTGAAAGTCAACCATGTTTGTGACATTTAGTGACATTTAATATTTATGAAGTGAACATGTGCTGTTTCTATTTGTGAGTTACGCTGAATGGGATTTGCACACACACGTTATCAAAGTGTCACATTGGTGCATCTGCTCTACACTGAATGCTACGTACTGTATGCATCATTGCATGCGTGTAGCGGAAATGTATGACTATGTGCACGCTAGTTTGTATCAGTCAACCATTTCTCTTAAACTTAAACTATACTATATAGTAATCGACTATTTGCTTTATCTGATACCATATTTGGGGAAACATAATACTGCCTCCTCATTGAAACATTGTTCATATTAAACATCTGTAAAAATGTTTCCTGGCATGCAAACTTCGCCATTTTGAATCCAAAATAGGTCATCGATATGATTCGTGCAGATCCGATGAGATTTTGAAATGGGGAGGGTGTAAAATGGGTGTAAATGATGATGAAACTAATGCAGAACCAAAACTCACAAGCGCGAGTTCCGCTCGGAAACGTATAGCCGTACGCCTTTAGCAACAAGTGCTGAGGTTAGCATGAGATGAGGATTGGCATGTCACACTAGGGAAGACACGCCTGCAGGTTCTCTCTCAGCTACAACAACCAATGGGAGAGAGAGTTGTGTGTAATGGCGGAGAAACCAAATCCAGCCAACAAACGGAAAGACGTGACGGAACCCAAAACAGTCCGGTTCGCTCCGGGCCAGTGGGCGGCGCTTGGTGTTAAGTTTGACTGTTTTCAACATGGCCTGACTTTCTCATTTTACAGCTATACAGCACACTAAAATAGGTTTCTGAGAGAAATAGGCATTACACTAACAGAATATTGATTCACATTTGATCAGCGCTGCTTAGTTTGACCGTTTGGTCGGAGTTTCGCGAGCCTGCTGCCTTACAATGGACAAACCTCATTTGCATAGAGTTGAGGTTGAGTCGTGATTACGCAAATTCAGATATGCCGACTGGTCGGTCAACTCGCCTGATCCATCATGCAACATGCAGCCGGACCTCCTGCTCTCCATAAGAGAATGAAACTGATCTGTTGACTTCATGTACATCAACGGATTTGTTCACCACCGTTAAGACGAGGACGGTGTGTCGGCCTCACTCCCCCGTTGTACGGGATGTGAATGGAATGTTTACACTTCAAACATGCTAACGCACATTCAACGGCATCGCCCAGATGTGCTGATCACCGGGGCGAGGTAAAAACAAGCCGGAAGCCCAACTCCTTGTCTTATCCTCGTTGCTTTCAAGCAGCCTTTAGACGCGAAAGCAGAACAGGATGAACGAAATTACAGAAGTAACTGGCATTAACATTGGCATATAGCCAATGTGGAACTAATTGAAACACTCCTCCTAATGCATACATTTTATCTATTATTCTATTTATCTAGTACATCTCATAGCATTAATAGATGATTTTTAGTTTTATTACCTATTGTGAGTGACCTGCTGCCTTTTTGGGAAAGTGTTTGTTCAGTATTCGTACAGTGTAATACACAAGTGTTGGAAATGTTCCTTATTTTTATAATGAAAACAGTTTGCCAAAATTACCAGACGGCAAATTGTTCCGTCGGTCCCCAGCAGGAGGATTGTGACACTTGAATTTCAGGCGTATCAGTAAAGTCTGTCAGTGTGCAGTCGGAGTAAGAGACAGTGTACCAATGACAGTGACAAGAATTTCAACTTTTTTTTCGACTGATGTAGATTCTGGTTGCCTTTTAAGTTGATAAAGATACAGATATTTGTGTTATTTTACTCTAAAAATATACTTGGGTAGTTAGAATAAGTGCAAAATATGACTCTCTGAAACAGAGGTATTTATGGTTTACAAATGGTCAACTTCAATGGTTAGAAATTAAATATCTGTCTAAAATATAAGTATCAGTCATTGGCCTTCAATACCAAGTCGCATATTTTGTTTATTTAAGAATTCTTGTAGTGAGTTCTATCCCCCTTTAAAGACATATATTTTAATGACTTATAATGAGAGCAGGGTGGTCTGCCTCCTTTGGATGTTTAATTTTATCTTTTTGTGATTGTATACTGTAGAGACACACAAGAAAGGAAAGCTATGACAGCATAAAATGAGCTGGGATTCATTTCCATTCAGTTGCATGTATACGTGGCTTTTCCGTTAATTGGTTTTGTCACCATGAAGCCCAGGGCTTCCTTTTTTTAAGATCTCCTTTACGTCATGTACACACTGCAGGGGGAAAAGCAGTTTGGAAGATGCTGATTTTCACTAATATGTGGCTTCTGGCTGCCATGGTAGCTCAGCAGGCCAAGGCACATGCAATATGTGTGTACTAAATCTCATTCCATCGCAGGATGTCGAGGAAACACAACTTGTAACGGTTTAAATAAAATAAAAGTGGCCTTTTATGGCGTACAATAGACAGAGTTCTGTCCACAAGGGGCTGAATGGAAAAAGACAGGGCAGCCCTCAACGCCCACAGGATATTTTTAGCATTTCGTTTTTTTTAGTTTTGTTGCAGAAAGTCTTAATAATTTGTGGTTATTTTTAATCAATAACACAGATATTTATGAGCTAAATACACCAACCAACATAGATCATTTATAGGTGTCTTAGCAAAAACAAAAAAAGGGGTGACTAATCCTCCTTTTAGTCTTTGGAGAGGACAAACCTCACCGATGTGTTCAATTGTCTACTGCTCTCCACGAGCACACAGCTGGGTTGAGGCTGCTGGCCGAGCGGGGGGGCCCGTGGTCGGTCCTTTATCTGTTGAGGGTTGATTGCTGTCTCCTTGGGAGGTTGGTAACAAGGACCTGTCGAATGGGGTCTGACACCAGATGTTTGTTTGGGACATCCTTGGACTCCCATTTTCTTTTTCCAAAGCAGATTGGGTGGTAGGTTGCCCGGTGTTTTCTTTTTTCCAAATTGGTTGTCTAGATGGGAAACGAGCAGCAGGTGGATTGAAGGTGTCAAAATCTCCGGTTGGTTAGCAGAGTTTTGATTGAAATCAAATTATGATCTAAAGAATAAAATATATTTCTGGATTTAAAAGTCAACAATGATGGCAACCAATGTTATGTTTGATTTTTAATTTTGATTGACTATTTTCAACCTGACTAAACTACTACTGTTTTAAAGGTCCCATATTATGCTTTTTTCAGGTTCATAGTTATTTATAATATTATAATTAATAGTATTTGTGTTTCTACTAGAACATGTTTACATGCTTCAATGTTCAAGAAACCCTTTATTTTCCTCATTTGTCTGCTTGAATATACCTGTATTTATCCTCTGTCTGAAACGCTCCATTTTAGTGCATTTCAATGGAATTGCAACAGAATTGCGTTGCTAAGCAACAGCTTGGGTCCATGTTTACTTCCTGTTAGCTGATGTCATTCACATACGCTGCAACCAGAAATAAACTGGGACACATTCAGAAAGTTTACGTTTAAAAACTATGAAATGGTTTAAATATTGTACATTTGTGACATCACAAAATACAGAAATCCTGACAGCTTGTTTCAAAGGCACAGTTTCTGAATATGGGCTGTGTGTATTTCTCCTTGATACTTTCACAGTATTTAAACAGCACTTAAACCTGCTTTATAATAAAAAAAGACATGAAAATCTCACTTTTTTTATAATATGAGACCTTTAAAACTAGTATTTGTCAGCACAATTTAAGTTGCTTTTGGTAAATTATAATAAAAAGACTATACATCACACATCAATATGTCAGGATATTACATATTTATTCAGTATGTCTCCGTGACTTTCCACTTCATGTGAAAAAAATCAAGCAGAGGTACACGTGGAAGCGTCCCATTCTGCTGCTGCTGGCCGGAGTGATGGCCTCCCTCTGTTGACAGGAGAGCTTGTCAGAAGCTCAGCAGCTGAAGCCAGGGAGAGAGCGCTCTGCACTGCTCTGGCATTTTATCACTGAACCAGAATTATAGGGCATTTTGATTTGCTTTGATAGTGTGATAATCCTTGAGATTTTCACTTCACCGCCTTGAGATTCCAGTAAAAGGCACTAAAATGTCAGCCTCAAGAGTATAGTAAAAACGTTAGACTCAGATATGGACATATCTTTGTAGTGCAAAGCACACAGTATCCAATAATACAACGATAAATTGAAGCATTTTCTTATCATTAAAATAAAAGAGGAGCTGTAATATGAATGTTGTTGGCGTTTCAAATCGTAATAAATTCAATACATTCTACCAATCCTTATGCGGCGTTACAAAAACATATTTTCTGCTGAGTCTCGCCTCAAAGCCTGAAGTCAAAATCCATATTCCTTTCTTGTATAAGTAGGGTCACAAACTTGGGTTTAAAACCTCTACAGTTCCTGTCATGCCATATTTCACAGAGCAGTGGGTGAACACAGAGCGGGGCTGACAAGTCTCACTGCACGAGGAGAGCAGGCTCAGTTCAAAAACAGCTTGACTCCCTGACAAATGGACTGGCCACTGGCCTGTTAGCTAACAGTGTCGGCCAAAATGAGTCGGTTAACAAAAAGAAAGGAGAAAAAAAAAAGAAAAACACTTGTCTCTTTAGATGTGAGACATGCAGCCCTGACACATCCTGAGATATATGTGAAGAGACTGGTCAGTGACTACTGAACCGCTTTGGCCGAGGTTCAACCCCCAACCATGTCTGGTAGTGTAGTGAGCTGAGTCACGTCGTAACAATATCAGCAACATAATGGATGATGCCAGCAGTGTGATTATGACGGTAATAATAGTTAAATCTTTGTTGGTTACATTGAATTTTTTTCAATTATCCAATATTTTAACAACTCATCAACTGGATAAATATTGTTTTAATAGGTTAGAAATCATGAGCTAGAGGTGTCTTTTCATAACAGGGTTAAACTTGTTCTTAAAGGGGATATATCATGACCCTTTTGTCAATGCTTGTGTTCATCCATCTGGGTATCTGGAGTTCCTACTAACCCACAAACTGAAATAAAATAACCCAGTCAGTTTATTGTGGGCTGTCTAGATCAGAAAAACATGTGACTCAACAAGCCAATCAGATGGGGCTTCCCTTCCTATGTCACATGCAGGCTCATTAGAATATACCGCCCACAGCTCGAGAGCTATACTTTGCAAAGGCGTAGAATATTTTTTCCTTGCAAGCCAATCAGAGCAGACTGGGCTTTTTCAGGAGAGAGAAATACACACAGCCAATATTCAGAAATAAATCGTTTGAAACAAGACGTTTGAATTTCTGTCCATTTGTGATGTCACAAATATACAATATTTAGACCATTACACGTTTTCAAACGTAAACATTCTAAATGTGTCCAAGTTTATTTCCTGTTGCAGTGTATATAAATAACATAAGCTGACAGGAAGTAAACATGGACCCAAACTGTTGCCAGGCAACGCAATTCTGATGCAAATTCCGTTGAAATTCACTAAAACGGAGCATTTCAGACAGAGGGTAAATAAAGGTATATTCAAGCAGACAGTATGAGGAAAATAAAGTTTTTTTTGAACATTACAGCATGTAAACATGTTCTAGTAGAAACACAAAATACAAGTATGAACCTGAAAATGAGCATAATATGGGACCTTTAAAGAAAGAGGCGCTAAAACGGAGCGTTGTAAAATAATGTGTGTTTTTTTTAACATTAAAGCATGTAAACATGTCAGTAAAAACCCTAAGTACAAGTACGTTCCTGGAAATGAGCATGATATGTCCTCTGTAAAAGGAAAATACTGAGGGGTGAATTCACAAAAAGGATTTTGTGCCTTTTGCCGCCGCTAAACGTGCATAAATGAGACATAAAAAGAAACCATGTAATTCTCATGAAATGCAGCCCTAACTGTGCTGTCAAGCAAATAGCGTCTCGGTGCTATTTGCTTGCATTTAAATTAGGTAATATGCAGACATTTGGTGCAAAATCTGCCCCTTTTCTATGCAAATGAGCCTCATTGCAAAAAAATAGTCCAATTCATAAAGATCAGTGCTAATAGCCACACGCAGTTACAGTGAAATTATTAGTATCTTTAGATAGTTGGTGGTAACTGAAGTGCATTTATAAGGGGTGCCACACCCAGACTTTCATGGCATATTAAATCCTAAATACGGCTTCTCTCTGTCACGTTTCAATTACTTGTCGGAAGTTTTGAGAAATGTCTCTGCACCTTGTCGGTCAGGAATTGGAGCTCGCCGTCTGAACATTTCATTATTCTTTTTCTCTCTGCTGTCGTTCTGCCTATACTGTCTTCTTGGCGCATAGGCAACAGTTTTACTTTGCCACAGGGAAAATTGCAATCAAATGCAAAAAAAATGACAAATTC
The DNA here is from genome assembly GCF_015220745.1 of Sebastes umbrosus. NCBI lineage: Eukaryota > Metazoa > Chordata > Actinopteri > Perciformes > Sebastidae > Sebastes > Sebastes umbrosus. Next base: position 33,116,264 of record NC_051273.1, read on the forward strand.
CACTGAGCTTCACAACTTTACGTGCTGTTACATCATTAGTACAATATCTTTTGTGAATTGGGCCTCGAGACGGGGCAGATAGCGGTTGATGCACAATGGAATCTTTTTCCAATATGACATTCCACTGGACACTGTTGCTGTCACAGCAGTGTTTACATCGTTATTTTGTTTTTAACAAATCAGAAACTCACAGACACAAACTATCTTCTCCCATATCAATACTTAGCATGCATATAAGCTAAATCAAAAGGTATAGCCACATCCTCACACTAACTTGTGCAAATGAATGTGGCAGGTATGCTGCGAGCTATGTTAGCTCAATGCTTTGTGTTTCATTGTGAGAGTTTGATCCTGACAACACTGCTCTGATTCAACACAACTTCCTTCACACCTACGGGACATTTAGAGTCAACAATGAACATGACCTGCATGTCTTTTGGACTGTGGGAGGAAACCGGAGTACCCGGAAAACAAACCATGATCTTGTTTTTCCTAAACATAACCATAACCTATATTGTTTCCGTGGTGGCGGGCACGTTATTTGAAGACATTATAATGTGCTACCACATGATGCGGTAATAGGAGGGTTGTGGTCATTTCACGTATTTCTGTGAGATCACGTTGACTGACAGCCACCACGGACAAAGATGTGGAGAGGTGGTTGTGTTGCTCTGGCTCTATCTATCTGGCGTGGAGAGGAGGTTGTGTTGCTCTGGCTCTATCTATCTGGCGTGGAGAGGAGGTCGTGTTGCTCTGGCTCTATCTGTCTGGCGTGGAGAGGAGGTTGTGTTGCTCTGGCTCTATCTATCTGGCGTGGAGAGGAGGTCGTGATGCTCGGACTCTATCTATCTGGCGTGGAGAGGAGGTTGTGTTGCTCTGGCTCTATCTATCTGGCGTGGAGAGGAGGTCGTGCTGCTCAGACTCTATCTATCTGGCGTGGAGAGGAGGTTGTGTTGCTCTGGCTTTATCTATCTGGCGTGGAGATGAGGTCGTGTTGCTCTGGCTCTATCTATCTATCTTGCTTGGAGAGAAGGTCGTGTTGCCCCTCTTGACACCTGTTTGGCGTCAAGAGGGGTTTTTTTTTGGTAAAGTTTTTCCTTATCCGATGAGAGGGTCGCACTGTAAAGGACAGAGGGTGTCGTATCCTGTACAGATTGTATACCTTTAACCTAACACTCTACAGTGTGTTTATTCCATAATCCAGTGCTTCATGTAGTTGCTGAGACATTAGTAACTGCCATTAACTGTTAACTGATCATGGTTTATTTACAACTGTATCCATAAACTCAATCTGTCTCCGCTAACTGTGTCTTTCATACGAGTAAATGAACCAAATGGAGAGAGGAAACACCGGAGTCAAGTGGATGTGGAAATGCCCTTGAATGCTAGTAAAGTCATTACAGTACATGATGTGCTCTCTGTTTGATCTGCTGCTTTGATGTTTGACTAAAGCATGTCCCGGGCCTAATGCTCCCACACTCACATCTTACCGGCAAGGACGTTTGACTAATAACCCGCTCTGTAAGACCTTGGCCAAGATGTCTGCTGCTAGTCTCCTCTTTGATAAGTCAGAAACTTGATTGCAGGGCAAATCTGGTCTTTAACCCATGCTGTTTACCCCTAATGCAGCATGCTGTTTTTAGTAGATGAATGGCTCTGAAAAATAGAAAAAGAAAGCAAAGGACTCATGACATTTATTTCTGTTTAATTTTTTTTTTTTCTCCTTTCTTGCTGATTTGCACACTAGTCACACATCTTCGCTCATGTCCTCCCCTCCCGGGCCTTTCGCCGTTTTTGAATTGACTCACTGACATTGACAGTGTGGGTGTTTGTTTCGTCAGCAAGCGGTAGAAGGAGAGAGAGAACAGTGAAGGAATGTAAGAATTAAATTATTAGTACAAGGAAAGGAGAAGGCGTATAGGAATAATGTGAGTAGATGAAATGGGTGGCAGGAGGGAGAAGCAGAGGAAAAGAAGGTGAGAGGGATATTAGAGTGGGTGTGGAAGTCTTTAGGTCTCGAATGCATCATGTCTCGGCTTGTTTTACAGCTTAGGCACGCTTGACCTGTCACTGTTTGTGTTTGCGGGAGGATATTCTGGGATACTTAAAGGAATAGTTCACCCACAAAATGACCATTTGTATATCAATTACTCACCCTGTCACCCTGAACTCCTGAAGAAAACTTTGTTTTTCTCTCATGCCTACACGGTTAACGGAATCAAAAAATGGAGAAAAGTCTTGATGAATTGAAGTAAATGTGGGCCACGTTTCACAACAGCAAAACTATATCAAACCATCCGTTTAAAAATAATAATCTAAGTCTCATTTATCCAGTTGTTTGCTCACTACTTCCCAAACACATGCATATCCACTCAAACTTTACTATTTAAAACCGCCCGCGCAGGTAGTGAAGCGGACAACATCCATTTTTCAATTAAATCGTGCAAATAGTGAATAGTGATAGTGTGCACCAAATTTGGCATGAGGATTGCCGAGGGGTCGCTTAGCAAATATAAACGATTGGCCACTTGAAAATCCAAGATAGCGGCCATTTTTCAAGATGGCCGCCAAATTGACCTGCCGATAATAATTTATCTCATAGAAATTAATCTACTTGATCGATTTGTGTGATCTTGGTGTCAAATTATATGTTTTCTGGCATGCGGGATCTAATTTTGATAGTTTTAAAAAAATGTAACTGCAATATGTCGGCCATTTTTCAAGATGGCTGTCAAATTTACCAATGCATGTGCTTGGTCAATTTGAATATGTGATGTAGAGTTATATGTTTTCTTAAATACTTGATTTAATTTTTTACAGCTTTTACATCCTTCAATAAGTTTTTTCTTACTTTCTGGCTGTCCACTGAGTCTTTGCTTTGCGGTTTTTGCGGCTTGAGAGTCCACAGTTCCAATTCTAGCACCTGGTGTTGGATATGGAGCTTGTCATATTCTTGCTTATCTGGTCTTTCAGGAAAGGAACCTTTAGACTATTGATTCAACTACTCGACCAAGTAGATGAATTTCTGTGAGAGAAACCATTATGGGCAGGTCAATTTGGCGGCCATGTTGAAAAATGGCCATCATCTTGGTTTTTCAAGTGGCCAATTGTTCATATTTGCTAAGCATCCCCTCGGGAACCATCATGCCAAATGTGGTGCTTGCATGATTTTTCCACTATCCGCTCCGCTAAGGGGACAGCCCATTACTCCAAACCCCTAGTAGTCCAAAAGATGTCCCATTGAACCGAAAGCCCGTTTGTGTGATGCTATGCTATCTGTTAAATAGAGTTTATGTGATTGCCTAGTTCTATTCAAAGGGTTTCTTATCTTTAGAAAGTCTTTAAAAAGAAAAATAAATCAGGTAATGCAAAAGAAGGAAGGTGTTATATAATCAGGGTAGTCTGGGTCACCTTATATTCAACAGAGCACTTTTCAAGTGCAGTATACAACGTCTTGAGACGGTGTTATATGTATGTCTGTGCTTGTGTTCATTCTTTAATTATTTTCCCATATGGGTTGTCTTGTTTGAAACAAGGTCTGAGCGCAGGTCTCGCCCACGTTACTGCACTAGCATCCACACAGATCAGCATTTATTAGTAGTCTCCTGGAGGATATTTCTTTTTCCCTTGATGTTTGCATTTATGGACATAAAATCAGATGCTCTTTACTCTCATTTATAAAACACCTTTTTCTTTTCACGTTTAGTTCCGTTCCGCTGACGGGGTTGAACCGAATAATTCTCAATCCTATCTCTGTCTCTTCTGCCTAATCTTTCATGATCATGCTACAGGCAAACAGCCTGATGATGATGATGATCTGGAATATTAATGCATCATTTTCTCCTCCACACACTCCCCCTTTTTAGGATTGCATAATCTTATGATCTATGTTAGGACACATTTTTCCATTTACATGACATATTTTAGTCATTTCCCAGACACCTCATACGCACTTTGTTCCGCAGTCTGGATAAATGGCAGCATTATTCAGTTCTCTCATGCACAACTGTTTAGATGGTTTCACAGAAGCCTCTCTTAAGAACGATTTGGCAGCAAACAATTCCGTACAGCAAAACAGTGTGTTTTGGGGCCAATGTGGTGAAAGAAAGTAAGAAATGCAGGGTAATTAAAGTGGTTTAAGAGCTACTTTACGTTTGTTAGCCTGAGACCACTCAAGGTCAAGGTTAGGGAAAGATTCTGGCCGTGGTTAAAAGATACCAATGTTTGTAGGAGATGGCAGGGATGCAAATAGCCGCCTCCTCTATCAAAGTAACACACTTTGTATGCCCAGCCATCCACCCACACCTCCTCCCTGAGGCCTTTTCTGATGTCGGAATTGTAACTTTTCAAAGCAGACAATCCACCGAGCACTTCAGGTGTACGGAGGTGAGAAAGTAGGCGAGATTTGCACTTCTCTCTCTCAATCTCTTTATTTTCCATTCTTCACACAACCACTACTGCCACTTCCTGTGTGTACACACGAGTGCAACACCATGAATGGCTCCGAGGAGACACATTTTTTTTGCCGTTACACGTATAGCCAAACATTTCTTTCTATACAAACCTGTTTATTTCACAATGTCGCACCACTTCTGCCTTTGCTATTGAGAGATCAGTCATGCACAACAACTGTAAGACGTCGCTCGTAGTGGTCATACTGTATGGCGTTTTAAAGGTCCCATTTCATGCTCATTTTCAGGTTCATACTTGTATTTTGTGTTTCTACTAGAACATGTTTACATGCTTTTATGTTAAAAAAAAACACATCATTTTCCTCGTACTGTCTGCCTGAATATACCTGTATTTACCCTCTGTCTGAAACGCTCCGTTTTAGTGAATTTCAACGGAATGCGTTGCAAGGCAACAGCTTGGATCCATGTGTACTTCCTGTCAGCTGATGTTATTCACATACACCGCAACAGGAAATAAACTGGGACACATTTAGAATGTTTGCAATTAAAATTGTGTAATGGTCTAAATATTGTATATTTGTGACATCACAAATGGACATGAATCCTAACGGCTTGTCTCAAACGCACAATTTCTGATTACGGGCTGTGTGTGTTTTTCCATATATTGAGCTTGAGTTTTGATAGTTTAACAGTATTTATAAAGCACTTAAACCTGCTTTATAATATAAAAGACATAAAAATATCACTTTTTACAATATGGGACCTTTAAAACAGAGGATAAATATAGGCATTTTCAGGTCGACAGTATGAGGAAAATAAAGTGTTTTTTTTAACATTACAGCATGTAAACATGTTCTAGTAGAAACACCAAATTCAAGTATGATCCTGAAAATGAGCATTATATGTAACCTTTAATTCAAACCGTGGACCCGATGAATATATTCATTCGTTTACATAGATGCACCGCGGCAGAGTGTCGGAGAGTGAAACAGTCTCCAGTGAGTCCTGATGGGTGAGAGTGGGAGGTACAGCATGAGAACACAAAGAGACAGATGGACAGACAGAAAACAAGTGAAGAAAAGACACGGTGCATCGATTGAGTTCTATTTCAACCCCTACTGGGTTTTTCCATAGATATACCATATGAGGAAACCAGTGCTCATTTGTCTTTCTTTCTTATACTGACGCAAGTACTGTTAAGGCACGAGCCCCATCACCACACTTCCATAAAGCCGAGTCCCCGTGCTCACTCACCGCTCAGTCCCCGTTAATTCCTTTCATCAGAGGGTTGGCTGAAGTGCATTAGACTCCCAGTTGTACCTCTGGGAATGGATTCTGTATTCATAGTTTAGAGCCTTTAGGGATTTTTATCCAAGGTCAGTAGTAGATTACCTATTTGGCTCATTGAGCCGTGCGCTCTGTTAGATCTCCCTTTTTTTTTTTTTAATGTGCATCGGTGATTGATTAAGCCGCTGTGTTTCTATGCTGCTGCGGACCTTGACTGATGCATACGGAGAGCAATATGTATGTATGCTTAGCTCTTGTGCTGAATGTGCGATCGATGCATAGACTCCCCTCGCAATAATTACCTCATCCAGGAGAGGGGGAATGCCTGAGGGTTCAGAGAGTGTGCGTGTGTGTGTGTGTGTGTGCGTATAATCCTTGCTTCCCGGCTGGCTTTTTGAGTCATGGATTGTTACAGAGTGTCAGAGAGTGTGAAGCTCCTCTTCATCAGTCTCCAATCAATGTTGATGGTGGAGAGAGGGTTCTGCGAGGGTAGAAGAGAGAAAGAGAGATGGACACACAGAGAAAACAAGCAACTGCAAAAGACAAAAGACAGACAGGGACTATAGATTGTAGACCGAGAGACTGCGTTATATTTGCTCAAGTGAATAATGGTTAGAAGTAGGACACAGATAGGAGAATAGACGTGTGCTGTTTTAGATTCTTTTATAGGCATGAAAGGGAAATTCAGTTTTATACAATTGGGGTGTTTTTGTAGCTTTCACTCTTGTTGTTAACAGCATACTCCCAGAGGTAATTACATATATCTGGGAACATGGCTACCTCATTATGAAGACGTTTAATGCCGCAAGAAATGTGAGCTGGCAGGTTCTAAACTGAAACTTACTGCAATTGGAAGGGAAATATGTTAAAACTATTACCCAAACTGTTCATATGAGTTTACAGACTGACCTGGTTTACATCTGACCTATAGTCTCATAGCCAGACCTACATCCACACTTCGTTTCAACGCTGTGCCAGTGCCGGAGAAAGGTCTGGCTGAACCCATGATAATTGCACTCTAAGGGGGAAAAAAAATGCTCCGGGTTGTATTTCTTTAAACCAATCACAGTTGTCTCGGGTGGCGCTAAGCCCAGGATGCAGCGACGGCGCCCTTGCAAAAATAGTGTTGGGGGGTGAAGTTGTTTTTGTGGAACATCAGCACATGGGGAGGCGAGCCCTGGCATTAAAATGGATAAATTCCCACAAAAGAAAACGCCACATAAACATCTCGTCTCTGTGTTTATCCTCGCTAGCTCACTGCAGACGATAGGCCATGCTTGGAATATGAAACTTTTTTTCCATAACTGGTGAGCAAATATGTAAGAACATTGCATGTTAGCTCTTCTGAACATATTCTTTGTATATCTTTACAACCATTCACAGAATGAACCAAGCGAGCCTGCCTTGTTGCATTATCCACATCTTGGTCATTTTCAGTGTGAAGGTTGCTGGCTCGGAGGTTATTAATGCTGTTTCACGTAGCGACAGGGATTTTGAAAACGTAAACATCTAAATAATGGAAGGGAAAACTGACGGCCAATGGGGGGTCAATGGCGGGCCAATGGCAGGCTTATACGCACAGTCTATATCCTACCTTTGACCTAATTCACTTACCATGGTTGTGTGTCAGCTTTCCTGTCCGATGAGAGATTATTGTTGTCATTTCAAATGTGCTTATTGTTCCTTTTATTTATTTTTTTACCACCTGTCTTAGTCTGATCTCAGAAATAGCTATGATGAGTACAGCGTTATCATAACTGATAGAAATATGGCCAAAACTACAAAAAAAAACAAGAATTTCTCTACTCAGTTGGCCATGCTATTAGTTTTGCTGCCTCCTATATCAAAGTAACACGCCTTGCATGCCCAGCCATCCACCCACACCTCCTCCCTGAGGCTTTTTCTGATGTCGGAATTGTAACTTTTCAAAGCAGACAATCCACCGAGCACTTCAGGTGTACGGAGGTGAGAAAGTAGGCGAGATGTGCACGTCTCTCTCAATCTCCCTTTTACTGCTTATAGTAAAACGTGGTCATACTGTATGGCATTTTAATCAAACACAAAAGCAATGCTGTCATTTTTTCTGGAATTCTTGGACTAATAACTTGGAGTAGAAATACAACAGAACTAGAGGACAACATTTATCAGGACAATACTTTTGATTTAATTAATCTCACTTGATAAGAAACTCCTTCAGCAATACTATGATCAATTATAATCTCAAACATGTTGTGTCAGAAAATCTATTTTTGCAATGCCTATAAAGTTCAAGTTTGTTGACACCTTCATAGAGGTGTTATATGTTTTAGCATTGAGTTAGTGGGGATCTTGTACTCGACTGCATTCTGATATTGTCCCCCCTCATGTTTGTAACTGGAAAATCAAACTCCTTGTAAATAAAATAACTTAATATACCAACAAAATCTGGTATCTTAGACATATTGAAGTTGATACCTGGCTGTCCTTACCGTAATGCATGAGATAATATTACACTCTAAGAAAAAAATCCATAGAAAAACAGACAATGTCCTGGCAGAAAATTACCAGGACATTTTCTTCAAGCCTAAAATGGAAATTTCTGTTGATTTATAGGACGTCCTCCGTACCATTCACAGACACTTCTGTTAATCCTAAAACGGAAAATTCTGTAGATTTACACTACATCCTCCGTACCTAGCCAAATAGCAGGCCCAACCTTTACATTCTGGAGGGAAAACAGACACTAACTTTAGCATTAGTACGTTACCTATCGGTCTCTGTGGACCGCCTGAGGCTAAAACTGGGGCTAACTCTACCTGACGTCCACTGAAGTCTAAAATATAAGCTTTGGTTAAACGTAAATTACGATCCCAAACTTGCGTTAGTCTCAAATTGAGTCAGCAAAATATTCCTGGCGTATCTGGTAACATTAACGGTCAACAACAGCTGAACTAAACAACAAAACAGCTTTCCAACTAAAACGATACTGAGCTAACGTTAAGTCTTTAACAGAAATCATTTTGGTCAGACATTAATTGTTGATCTTTTACCACAGAAGTGAAAATGTTTTCTCGAAATTTGAACTAAACTTTGCCGTGTGGTCTCTGCCTCTTCTAACTTTCGCGCTAGCGGAGGTTCTTGTTCCCACAATGCAATGCGTATTTAAAAATATGGGGAAAAACTCCTGTGAAAAATCGATACAGAAAATTCCTTCATATTAACACGGTACATTGGCCCGTATTTTTACGGACTTTTCTTAGAGTGAAGGAACAGCTGGCAGCCTTAAAGTGGCAGTAGGCAGTACATTTTTGGCATCATTGGGCAAAAATTCCATAATAACCTTTTGGCATATTGTAATTCAAGCGCTCTGAGAGATAACTAGACTTCTGCACCTCATCAGACTGTTCGGGTTTTAGCTTTTTGGGTGTTGAAAAAATAGAACTGTTTGATGCAATAAAGCAATTAAGAAGATTTTCCCTCCAAATCTGACCTCACTCCAGTCTTTTACAGTCTTGTTTTTTTTTTATTTAATTTTCGTTCCTTTCTTTTAGTAATTGGAGCATGAAACCTTATTCTTTAAATAGTAGTTTGACGAAAGGATCTTAACACAGTCCACTTAGTATTTGCTTTTTTCCTTGACAATAACCTGAATAAACATCTGAAACAGATGAACAAAGCTGCTCAACACTATCAACTGGAAAAGGGGTCAAAGTCACCAACCACGGGGTCAGGAGTGGAAGGCTATGCAGAGAATGAGAGGACTTTCACATCTGATGCCAGGGACCGTCTTTGAACAGATGCGCCAGGGGTTACGTTCTTCCCCTTATTGAACGACCACCTGTTGTCACTTGACCAAAGTTCCATTTGATCCATGAAACATTGAGATGGAGATCATGGGTGAGGGAAATAGAAAAAAAAACCCCGGATAAAACCAGTGCAGAGCGGTAAAAAAAACACAGATGGAAAGAGATGAAAAATTTCAAGTTCCTAATCACTGATCAGAGCTGATGCCAGCTGAGACCTCACCAGTGGCACACACACACACACACACACACACACACACACACACACACATATGCTCACAGTGACAGGTAGGGTAGTGCAGGTCAGTGTCGGGGCCTCCTTGTCACTGGGCAGTTTTGAATTGACACCTGATTGGTGTATGATGTCTCTCTCTCTCTCCACAGTATGTATGTGTATTCATGAGTGTGTCTGTCTGTCAGTGTGTGTGTGTGTGTGTGTGTGTGTGTGTGTGTGTGTGTGTGATAGGAGCTGTCATGCAGCTGTCATGTCTGCTCTGATCCCCACTAACCCTCAGTCAAACAACATGCCACTGTAATAGCAGTCCAGAGAGCAGCCACATCAATCACATTCTCTCTGATTCTTTTTATTCTCAAAGGGTTTCAAGTTGCCCAAAACTCACTGCAATCTCAAACTTGTTGTTGTTGTTGTTGTACCTCTATTTGTGTTCTGTGTTTCTTTGTAGGCCATTTATGTTACACGGGCAGTGGTTTGCAAATTGTTTTCAATAGACAGTTGAATATAGTATTGAAAAGAAGTTATTTCATAGTTGAAGAACCTTTCAAACTCCTAATTCATTACTAATTGCAATTAAACAAAAAGAAGATATCAGCAATGCCAATAAAAAAAAATGCTAAATTTGTTTTTTGGGGGGGTTAAAAACTTGATTTAGATAGCAAACAACAACTGTCAGTTTACTGTAGTTGTCTGAGTTCCAGAGACGTTTAGATTCTATGCCAAGGAGCACTGAAGTTGTTGAGAAGGCTCATGGTGGAACGCCATTTTACTACGACACTTACTAGACTAGGTACCATGTTTTTATTGATGCACTATAATATTAAATTGAAACATTCTATTTAAAGGTCCCATATTATAAATGTGTGAGATTTTCATGTTTTTTTTATTATAAAGCAGCCTTAAGTCCTATATAGATACTGTGAAAGTATGGAAACACTCAATCCACAGGGAGATAAACACAGCCCGTATTCAGAAACTCTGCATTTGAAACAAGCTGTCAGGATTTCTATCCATTGTGATGTCACAAATATACAATATTTAGACCATTTAAACGTAAACAATCTAAATGTGTCCCAGTTGATTCCTCGTTGCAGTGTATGTGACTGTCATCAGCTGACAGGAAGTACACAAGGACCCAATCTGTTGCCTAGCAACGCAATTATATTGCAATTCTGGCGCAATTCCGTCGAAATGTACTAAAACGGAGCGTGTCAGACGGAGGGTAAATACAAGCATATTCAGGCAGACAGTATGAGGAAAATAAAGATTTTTTTTAACATTACAGCATGTAAACATGTTCTAGGAGAAAGGCAAAATACAAGTATGAACCTGAAAATGAGCATGATATGGGACCTTTAATGTAATATTGCATAACATTTACCCCCAAAATGTATCACTTGTCATCAGGATTTTTTTTGTTTTATTAAAAGTTGGAGATTTTAAGAGGTTGATAGCAATAAGATAAAAAAAAAGAATGGCATTATTTAATGTGTGTTGTATGTTGAAGTATTAGCACAGAACCTTGTATCACTCAACTCAGTGTGTCCTAAAATGCTAACATGAATCTCTCACAACATCCGTGTATATTGCTGTGACATCTTTCCATGCAGTAGTGTACTTCATAAACAGGTAACACATCCCTAGACAAGTGGACGCTCTGTGTTTCTTAGACGTTTCACATTTTAAAAAAGAAGCGATTCTTTTGTCTATGTGCTTATTCAGCACATAGAAAGCACAAGTCAGCTCTTGCTTATCAAATTGCTTGTCAAATTCACAAAGAGGAGCTGGGGAGACCGCTGTAGGATAGAGTGATACGCGGAGAGCCGGCTTCCTCTTTAAAGTCACGGGAGAGAAATGGTTATGCCCTTAAAATAAACCACCAGCATGTTGAATGATGGAGGAATTATTATGACTCATCAATACGAGCGTCTGACTAAAAAGCATCTCGGTCCTTCGGTGTGATTCATCTCCCGTTATCGATTCCATAAACAGATATGTTCAAACCGACGCAGTCACTGAAGCCTTTATTGAATTGTTCTCCTGTTACACAGAGACACTTTTCCACATTAACCTTATTCACATAATGTGCATTGCGACATGTATCATGTTGAAAATGACTATATCAAGCTATGCTATGTTCTATCACTTATATGATGTCAAATGGAATTGAAGTAGACGGGCATAAAACTGCTGACTATTTGGTGCCTTGGCTAATTAAGGTAGTTGGAAAGGATTGGAGATAGATGGCTATTTGAAGCCCTGTGGCATCACATGTTGTGGATGTTATTGCTCTATGTGTGTGTGTGCGTGTGTGCGAGTGTGTGTGTGTGTGTGTGTGAAGGCTTAAGGACTGCCAGTATGCTATTCTATTTTCAGTCTCATGCACCCTGCTAGCATACATCCTCTACTTCCAGACTGCATGCTTTCAGATCTGTTATGTAGTTTCTGTGTGTACCTCTTTGTGTGTGCGTGTGTGTTTGTCTGTGTTTAAGATAGCATGTGTTTATGTCTCTGTATGTACAAAAAAAACTGGTATTAAAATGACAATTTGTTGGTTTTAATAAAGAAGCAGCTGACCACTTCCCCTGTCAAACTATTCCATCAGGTACTTAAACGCTATCGAGTTAAATTATTTTGCAAAAAAAACAAAAAAAACAGTGCATGACGAAATAGTTCGACATTCTGGGAAATACGCTCATTTGCTGTCTTGCGGAGAGTTAGATGAGAAGATATAGATGCAGCCCGTCCTTTCTTACCAAGTCGTCAACTACGGCAGCTTGGTCGCTGGCACCTTTGTGTCAAACTATGGCACTCTACGAGGCCGTAGTTATGGCAGGAGTAAAGGAGAGAGTCAGCTGACGTAGTATATAGAGCAAAAGAGTCAAAGGAAAGCACGGGACTTTCACCCAGGAAACCTGCTGGCTGTGTCCCGCGTGAAACCAAAAGTCAACATTGACCTATTTTAAGTTACTTATGTTACTTTACATAATGTTATGCAACTTACTTATAAGCTACATCGCATACGTAATGTCGCATACTTATTTTTAACCCAAACGAAAACATTTTCCAAGACCTAACCAAGTAGTTTTGTTGACTTAAGCCTCGTCCACACTGGGAACGTCAGGAGCGTGTGGCGGCTGCGTTACCTGTTGTTTTTTTATTTCGGCGTCCATATTAGAGCAGCCACTGCGTGGTCAGCGTGTGTCAGCTGCGTCTCCTAGAGATTAGAGATCTTGCCTATTTTTGACGCGAGCTGCGCGGTTCACAACAACAGACAGTGAAAGTGATCTATTGACTGTATATTAACATCATACCAGCAACATTACTACAGTTTCAATGTCTAGACATCTGTAGAATATATTACGGAGATGAAAAAAAGTAAAGACTTATTTTTAAATCAACGCTTCCTGCTTTCATTTCAAAATAAAAGCCCTAAAGCATTTTTTTTCTATGGACAGAAGTCCTTCATTTGTTAACACAAGGCTTTTATTCTGAAATATGTTGCCGGACAGTGTTGTAGAACATGCAGTGACTTGGAGAGCTCCATGAATGAATATAGTATGGGGTTTTAATTGTCGATTATTACTATTATTTACAAATTATCACACGTTTCTTAACCTCTCTGTCTAAAATAAATATAAATGACATTTACAATGAAATGAAATGGCCCTTATGAAAGGCAAACTTTATGTAGAAAGAAAGGGCTGACAGCAACAGCTGACAAGCAGCTGGTGTGAACACCCGACGTGTGAATCACGAAGCCGCCACGCGACGCAGCCAAATCTACTTACCAGCACCTCCAAACCTCACTAATTTTATTTTGGGGACTGTGACTTCCTTGAGTTGGCTAACTGTTTTCCCTTATTCCCAGTTTATGTTGCTAAGCAAACTGGCTGTAGCCTTATATTTACTGTGCACACATCTGTAACTCCTATACTCACGTATTTCCCAAAATGTTGAACTATTTGTCATGAAAATGTTCTGATGTAATCTATGCTTCACACCAGCACCCCTGCAGCGAAATCTATGAATGACATTGATTGTGCGCGTTTGTGTGTGTGTGTATTTTTAGGCCCGCACACAGTTAAAACACTGAAAATACAACAGGGGGAGTTTGTCACATATGCTTCTGTTGAGTGCTCTGCTCTTAAAAATGCTGCTTCGTTTACAGCCTCTGCTTCTTTTTCTCTGCTACAGTGATCATTTCCAAATGTTAACATAATGTTTCTATGTGTTTAATATATGCTACTGTATGCACTGTTTCAAAGAGGTTTATGTCTTTTGATCCTAAGAGGTTTATCCTCAGTTAAGTCTTCATTTCCAACAGAGAACTAATACTTTTTCGCCTCTTTTTTTTTTTTTTTTAAGTCCCTCTTTTCTTGCTCCTTAACCTTCTTAAATGAACTCCTAAATTCCTAGAATGAACATGTGAAGTGGACTTTGTGGTAATGTTTACCCAGTCTCCTTGTCAGTGTGAAGTTTTTTTTTTTCCAAAAAAAAGGGGCTATAGAAAGACATGAATTATTGACATACTTTCTTATCTTTTGAGAGCATCTTTTGAAAGCTGTGTGTGTTCTTGATCACCATGTTTTCCTCCATCTTCTCCTTCTTGGTCCTATAGGTCCCCTTACAAAGAAACACACTGATGATTTAGGTGATAGTGACCGCACGGACGACGAAGGTATTTTTTCCCCCCCCGATGCCAAACTGATTTGCATGACAAGGGAAACCAAACTTACCCTTTCTCCTCCAATTTTTATCTTCTTTGATTTTCTTACATTTCTTGTCCTTTTTTTGAAAGTGATGGACATTTTCTTTTTGCTCTTTACTCGTAAACTCTTTTTGGGCTGGATGTGTTTTGTCCTTTTCAGCTTGATGTCTAAAGTTTACATGTTTACCACCATTCTTTGATATTAATACTGTTAACATAGATTCTCTGCTTGGATTTGCTGTTTCCTTTTACTTTCCTTTTTCTATGTTGCATCCCACCAGCAGATCAAGTTACTATTAACCCTTCAGCCAGCTCTTAACACATTTTTGCATGTTTTTTTTTTTTCTTTTAATTCGTGTCGTATTAAAAATCAGATCATGTTCAAAAGATCAACTACTGGCTAACTGGCTTTCACCTATACTAACAGACCTGTTCACATTTTTGGGGCGTCAAACCAACAACCTTACATACACGATGAGTCAAAAAACAAGATGAAAATACTGGACAAAATCAGTGGAATCATCTCTCACAGCCATGGTTGCTGCAGGGACTTGAGGGTTGTCATCACTCCTGGCATGGTTTCCTCTCCTACAGGGCAAAATCTGAGCTAATTTACACACCAGTATGTGAAGCTAACTGTCTGGTCAAACACCCACAGTGGCTGTTCAGAACCTAAGTCCCAAGCTGCCAAATTACTTGTTTTGTATCTACATGTAAATGTGGATTGGCTACCAGACACGACAGACTTGGCAATAATGTAAATTAGCCGGCATTTGGGTGGAAGCTATTAGGACATTACTGTGATTATGGTTTCAAGTGATCATCTGGACTCTCTATTTAAATGCTTTATGAAGAACACACAATCAAAACAGAGCATACATACTCAGTTTTATATTGCATGGTAATTGCGCTGGCTCACTCGTATGGCTTCTGTCAATCCCACGATTTTCAAATTTTGAGGACTGCTTACACGACAGATTGCAAATAAAAACAAAATTTGCGAGCATCTCTAACAGACAAAGCTGCTCTGGAGGCAGAAATAATCTTATTTGTTGAGTTAAAATGTCCACAGAACCAGAGTTTCTCTGAGTAACAGACTGAAGCCGCGAGGGATAAAGCTATTACAAAGTCTGATCATGCTATAGTAACATACTGCAATGATGACATAAGCCTACAGTTGTAGTATCCCCATAGACCGTACATAAGAAGTGGACGTAGTCAACCAGACATTGGTTTGTGGACTGCTGTTTTGAAGCCTTGAGTTCAGCCGTCGCCATCTTGGTTTTTTTTGCAACCAGAAGTGACATGAGAGGGTGGAGCTAAGTACAACCGAACGCTGAATAAGACGTTTTCAGGCAACCAAAATGGTTGTAATGAACTTTCATGAACTAAAAACACACACGGTGAAAGGGGTTAAACTTCTAAGACAAAGACAAGGACTATTTCTTAGCCCGGACAATGCTAAAGCATACCCTGCTTTGTGGACTATTTAACTCTAAAAGGGACCATAATATGAATTAGAATAAGGTTTATTTTGCCAAGTATATACATACATGGAATTTGACTCAGTTTTTTTTTTTTTTTTGAAGCTCTCTCAATGTACTTACAATATAAATAACAAAATAAAAGAATACAACAATGAACAATTGCAAGACATAAAAAATCCTATATCATCCATTTCATAAGACGTAAATGTGGCTCATCAAGTCCTTGTTGAATGCGAAGGCCAGTTTACTGCTACTGCACTTTATTCAACTTAAAGGTTAACTTCTGTATTTTTCAACGTATACTCTATTTTCCCATGTTTTTGTGGACAACGCTTTTTAAAATTGGTCCAGTATTGGGGAAGAACCCTGCAGCTAGCAGTCGCTAAACGGGCTGTAATGTTATCTCTCGGGACAATTCCACACCGTCGATGTATGTACGTCCATTAATTATAAGTGTCTGACAACATCAGAGTTTGTAGAGTTAGAGTACAGAAAGTGTAGCTTAGTGTTAATCTAAAGTATTTTTAGTGTCATGGCTGAATATTTAGTTATTTCAACAATGTGGATGCGAAGGCAAGATTTCAAAACAAGACTTCTCCGAGCGAAACTTGGTTAGACCAGCGACTGTATATAAGAAGTGGACGTAGTCACCCTGACGTCACCCATTGGTTTGTGGACTGCCGTTTTACAGCCTTGAGTTTGGCATTTTGGCCATCGCCATCTTGTTTTTTTTGCAACCAGAAGGGACACGAGGGTGGAGCTAAGTACAATACTTGAAACTAGCTATTGAGACCATAAACTCATGTTTACAATATTTACTGAGGTAATAAATCAAATGAGAAGTAGGCTCATTTTCTCATAAACTTCTAAACAATCAGACTTCTTTCAGCAAACCGGAGGAGTCGCCCCCTACTAGCTGTTTGAAAGAATGCAAGTTTGAGGCACTTCAGCATTGGCTTCACTTCTCATCCCCGGAGGTAGCCCATTGGTTATCCCCCCTTCTGTTCCAATAACATCATTCACAAAGGTTTAAATAAATAATCTTTTATCTTGTTCATCATTTACTTAAGTACAAATACAAATACAAGTACTTAAAAGTCCGGTGTTTAGGATTTATTCCATTGATCTATTCTATCCTATTGGCATAAATGGAACATAATATTCATAATCATGTTTTCATTAGTGTTTAATCACCTGAAACTAAGAATCGTGTTTTGGTTAAGTATGACTGGATAGATTCAAAGTATCGGTGCCGTGCAGTACAGTATGTAACCACATACAGTATTCAAGACATGTTAATTCAGCCTGGTCTCACCAAATGCCATATGAATAACCTGCCAATTTGTTAATATTTCATATTGTGTGTTATTGCTACACGTTTTTTTGCGATGGAAGTCAGGTGATGAAGTATAAAGAGAGAGATCGTCTGCGTAGGGAGGAGGACGGGGTGGTTGGCGATGGTGTTCGTGTCCTGTGAGAAACCAAAAGTGAACCGTTGACTTTATTTAAATTGACTACTTACGCATGCAACTTATTTTACATATAACAAACAATTATTTCAACCCAAACCATGATCTTTTCCTAAACCTAACCAAGTAATTTTGTTTTTAATTCACAACATTAAGCACGTGTTTCAAACTGTGATTGTGCGTCCGTGTGTGATGGTTGACTATTTAACTTACATACGTAACTTAATTTATGTAACAAACGTCCTTATTTTAAGCCTAACCATGACATTTTCCTAAACCTAGCCAAATAGCATGTGTTGCCTAAACACAACCAAGTAGATTTGTTTGAATTCACAATGTTAACCACGTGTTTAAAACTGCGACTGTGCATCCGTATGTGCTGAGTTTGGAATGAGACCGGCGTTAAATAACACGTGAAAATGCGTGACACGACAGGTGAAATGTCCTTAAAAGTGGCGTGATAGTTATACGCCTACCCGTGAGATCACATTGGTTAGTTACCTCATATACCCATTGGACTCCACTAAACGTTTGGAACTAAAACAACGTTATCTCTTCTTCACACAATGACTGTAAAGCCTGAAACAAAGGTAAAATGCAATAAAAAAAAAATACATTAACATTCCCCCACATACTGTTGCTGCTTTGAAGGCGTTTAATCCTAGATGAGTACTGGGCATATACTGATGAAAAGGAATACTAAAGGGAATCAGTGGATACCCGACAAAAGATTATAGGACAAAAAACTTTGCAATTGCTCCGCTATAGATATTTAAATTAAATGCTGTTTGAGCGCTAAGACAGTGTGCTGGAAATCCATTAATCTCAATAATACAAAAAAAAAACGAACCTTTGCCTGGTTGCCATAAACAAGCTGTCCTTTGAAAAATCATATTAGGAATAAAATGTCCTTGATAAAAACCCTGAGATAGAGTCGTATCCCCTTAAGGCTGCTGAGTGCAACTTTAATGGCAGGCAGAAAGTCTTAATAAGGCACCTCTACTGTATAATGTGACGAAGTAAACAGCAATTACATCCAAATAAGACTCACAACCATCCGGATCCCTTTGATCTGTGCCATTGCGCTGCTTTTTTTTTCTGGGAGCTCACACCCAGATGCACACACGCACACACACACACACACACACACACACACACACACACACACCAATAAGATTAGAGAGAGTCACACAGATCTATTCAAAGAAATCCCAGCAAGCTTCAAGTATTATCTTGAAAAAGGATGCAGGGCAGACAACTAATCCAGTTTAATATAGAGGCAAATATGCTCGAGGACACACAGATACACACACACACAGTCAGACACTCTGTTACCCTATCCGGATCAGCTCGGATCCCCCCCTCGAGTGATTCTTGATGCTCTTGACCACTGACCTCTCGTCGCCTCGTAGAGCCAAACTCAATGAGGACATCCCCTAACCTCCCCACCCTCTCCCACTCAGCAAATCTTGGATTTTTACAATCTCTTTATACTCAATAAAGCTGGTGTTTGTAATCCTTTTGTGCTGGGAATAGAGATGTAAACAGGAAAGTCCCCGAGAGCTGAGGATTTGTTAGAAGCTCCGTTTCTTTTTTTTTCTTTTTTTTTTCTTTTACAGCGTATATTGCTGGAGTGGCTAAGAGTGGGTTATACAGAAGTGGAGATGTCGCAAACTACGGTATCTACAAGGCTCATATAAGGCCCCCTAGTACCCTATATAAAAGTATTATATGGCAATACCTGTGAGATATTAATCTTCCCATACGCTATGGATTTATTATTTGGAGTGTGAAGGGCACAAGGATAAAGATTTTTTGTGACAGCATGAGGGACAATCCTGTACCCAAGGAAAAGGATGATAAAAGATGAACTGTGAAATGCGTTACCGTGTTGCATGCAGCCCGCCCAGAGGCTCCAGCTGGTGACATTTCAGGTTCAAGTGAGACATTCTCTATACCACTACTCACCATCGTACAGATGAAAATGCACTAATTCAATTCAAATTAGCAATAACATGGACGAATAAAGCCCACCCGTAATGACAGGTAAAAGGAAATGCAAAAACTAAACTACCGATGTGAAACCACAGAACAGTATGAGCTTAGTGCGGAGAAGCCACATGATTTAGCAATTCTAGTGTAATGTCAAAGGGTAACTTCACTATTTTTCACCCTATTTTGCCATGTTTTGTGTGACTAATGGAGACACAATTTTTTAAAATTGGTTGAGTATTGAGGGAGAACGCTGCAGGCAGCAGCCGATAAAAGAGCTGTAATGTAATTGCTTGGGGCAATTCCACACTGTCAATGTACGTCCACTTAAAGGACTTGTTGCTGTTACTAAGTCTAAACCAGGCGGCTACCTCCGGGTCTGAGAAGTGAAGCCAGTGCTGAAGTGCCTTAAACCTGCATTCTTTCTAATAGCCAGCACGGGGGCGACTCCTCTGGTTGCTGATTGTATAGAAGAAAATGAGTCTACTTCTCACTTGATTTATTACATCAGTAAACATGAGTTTATGGTCTCAATCTCAGTTTCAAGTCTTGTACTTAGCTCCACCCTCTTGTGTCCCTTCTGGTTGCAAGAAATCAAGATGGCGACGGCCAAAAATGCCAAACTCAAGGCTTCAAAATGGTAGTCCACAAACCAATGGGTGACGTCAGGTTGACTACGTCCACTTCTTACACACAGTCTCTGGTCTAACCAAGTCTTGCTTGGAGAAGTCTTGTTTTGAAATCTTGCCTCGCGTCCACATTGTTGACATAACTAAATATTCAGCCATGACACTGACAATCTTTTAGATAACAATAAGCTACACTTTCTGTACTCTAACTCTACAAACTCTGATGTTGTCAGACACTTATAATTAGTGGACGTACATTGACGGTGTGGAATTGTCCCTGAGAGATTACATTACAGCCCGTTTAGTGACTGCTGGCTGCAGGTTCTTCCCCAATACTGGACCAATTTTTAAAAAGCGTTGTCCCTATTGTACACTTAGACACAAAAACGTGGGAAAATAAAGTCTAGGTTGAAAAATACAGAAGTTAACCTTTAAGTCGAATAAAGTGCATTAGCAAGTAAACTGGTCTTTGCATTCAACACGGACTTGATGAGCCACATTCACGTCTTATGAAATGGATGATATAGGAATTGATGTCTTGCAAATTGTTCATGTCATGACTCAAGTTAGCTCAAGTTCTTAAATCGCAGTCAGTTTCGCTGAAGGGATTTAATTATGTACCATAAAGCCCTACTTTATCTATTATATTTGGATTTAATTACCTTCGGGTAATTATGGTAATTCCATCAACATGAACTCGGCCTAAGAAAGGACAGTAATTACTCTCCAGTTCGCAATAGGTCACTTGTCTGGACAGGGCTCCAGACTAACTTTTTACATTGGTTGTACTGGTGCGGCTAACTTTTTCATTTAGGTGCACCAGCACATAATTTAGGTGCACACACAATTTTTCACTGCGCCCTTTTGCTGCCACAATAACATATTTTAAGCATTTTGTCAGTTCCCATAGGCCTACACTAGGGATGTCACAATAAAAGAAATGTAACAGTCAATATCAATGCCAGCGAAATTCCAGATTCTCGATACCAATTTGATACCAAGGTAAAAAACCAAGAGTAAAACAATAAATCCCATCAACATACTCTCCTCCTTTAGTTCAACGGTAATAAACAGGTCATTATTCCTTCTTTATTATCTATTTTATATTGCTGTGAAAACATATCCTTCAAACCACATATATTTTACAAGATTACATTTGAACACGTCATGATAACATTAGAATTTTACCTTTGTCCTCATTTTTACTGAACAGTTCCTGAACGCATCATAATCTAAATCAATGGCACCTCCCGTTAACAAGCTCTCGTCCTGATAATTTCAACATGCATTTGTTGTTCGCTATGTAGCATTATCGGGAAAAATAAAATAGGGTGAGTCCCCTGGATGCGTCTATAGTGAGTTTACTATGTGTCCCAAACAGTCTACCTACGGTACCGTCAGGTATCCACGTGTTTACATATTACGTAGGAATCAGAGTAGCGTAATGTATTGCGTGCGTAGTGAGTGAGCGGTTGAGTGATAGAGAAAGAGATGTGCTATGAGCAGATCAGCTGTTTGGCGATCATCAAATGTACAGTGTCACACACTTAAATGCCCACACACACTTCTGCGCCTCTGATCAGGATTAGGCGTCCTACCGAGGACTGGGGAGACAGACCGGTGCTCCGCCGATGATGGCAGTCTGGGCTGAGCCGCTCAGGGCCGGGGACAGGTGTAAAGCCTTGTCTACACTGGGAATGTCAGGAGCGCGTGGTGGCTGCGTTACCTGTTGTTTTTTATTGTTGATTTGAGGTCTCACCTGTTTTTGACACGAGCCGCACGCGGTTCACATCAACAACAGACGGTGAAGGTGATCTATTAACTGTATATTAACATCATACCAGCAACATTACTACAGTTTCGATGTCACGGAGTTAAAAAAAAAAGTAAAGACTTAATTTTAAATCAATACTTCCTGCTTTCATTTCAAAATAAAAACCCTAAAACATTTTTTTTTTCTATGGACAGAACTCCATCATTTGTTAACACAAGGCTTTTATTCTGAAATATGTGCAGGAGAGTGATGTGGAACATGCAGTGACTCGGAGAGCTCCATGAATAATTAATGGGTGGGGTTTAAATCAACACTTCCTACTTTCATTTCAAAATAAAAGCCCTAAAGCATTTTTTCTGTGGACAGAATTCTTCATTTGTTAACACAAGGCTTTTATTCTGAAATATATGCTGGACAGTGTTGTAGAACATGCAGTGACTTGGAGAGCTCCATGAATAAATATAGTACGGGTTTTAATGTGGATTATTACTATTATTTACAAATAACCACACGTTTCTTAACCTTTCTGTCTAAAATAAATATAAATGATATTTATAATGAAATGAAACGGCCATTATGAAAGGCAAACTCGCCGCCATGCGCTCTTGACATTCCCAGTGTTGATGAGGCATGACGGGCACCGCAGCATTTTTTTGACATAAAAACAATCACTAGTTCTCTTCTTTTTTAATTACTGGTATGTTTTATGGTTGTGATGTCTCTTGACGTGGAGTATAGGGTCTCATATTCGACTAAAATAGTGGCACTCCGGAGCCCTGCAGTATAATATAAAATAGGTCATTTTAAACTTTGGAAATGAACGAACAATCTCGTCTCACGACAAGTCCTTGAATGTTTTTGTTATTAACAGCAACATAACAGCTCAAATACACATTATATGTTATGATGACATGCAATGCAGTCAAAGCAAATTATGGTAAAATAATATAATTAGCCCCAAAATGTAATGCGAAGCAAATATTCAGTTGCATATGGCTGAAGTAAATATGCCATCAAATCTGCATGTCATTACATGTTCGTACTTACGCCGTCTTACACAGTCCAGCGGACACGCTCTCTAATGACTTACGCCAGCACAGTCGCACTGATTACACAGAAGCATTTCATCTGGAAGCATTTGAATTGGCGTTCACCACCAGCCCCTCACTTTGTTTCCTGTTGCTTTTACAGAGAGTCCCCGTGGCTTCACTCCCTGCAGCAAAAAGCTGAGGCCAGGATAGAAAAAAAAAAAAAAAACTCTGCTTCTTGTGTCTGCTGTTGGTTTGATAAGTCCTCTACACCGGCAGAGGGAGAGGTTACAGAAGTTGTTGCAACAGCCCAAGGGCATCTCTCCGGGTTTGCTCAGAGAAATCTAAAGCACCTGAATCTCTTTGATCATAACCTCATCCTCGAGGAAGCAATGATCTACTCCATGTTGGCATGGTACCTATCCTCTGACTCACCCACACCCCATCCCTGGAAAGATTGAGTGGTCAAATCACTACGAGATTGCATCTCATTTTCAGCTCTTCTCAGAGGAAGCTTTCATCTCGCTGCTCGCTATGAAAAAAACAACAAAAAAACAACAACCTGGAGGACAGTTGGATGTCCCCGCCTGTTTCCAAACCCCTTTATTGAAAATCATTTAAAGTTACTTTAAACAAAATAAATAAAAGGGCATATTAATATTAAAAATAATCATACAAATACCCCCAAATTCACCATAATCTCACTTCACGCAAAGAGGATGATATTTGCAAGATAACATTTGCAATCAGGTGAATAAGGATTAATTGAT
This sequence comes from Sebastes umbrosus, assembly GCF_015220745.1. NCBI lineage: Eukaryota > Metazoa > Chordata > Actinopteri > Perciformes > Sebastidae > Sebastes > Sebastes umbrosus. Next base: position 33,139,840 of record NC_051273.1, read on the forward strand.
AAATTAGAGGAATCGGAGAGACAGGTTTCAAGTCTCGCTGTGGCAGCCAATGAAGGACGCCAGGAAACCATACTGAGAGCAAGCTGGATTGCATAAACTTGTACAGTGTTTTCAATATACACCGGGACCTGTTTCAGCCAGTAAATGCAGGTAAATCCATCAAATGCTCTAACATTGCCAAGACAATTTTATCCTAACCTCACCTCATTACCATTGACCTTCAGCACTGAACAAAAAGAGGCAGCCGTGCTGGATGTATCCCGCTGCAGCAGAAATTAATATATTCATGTAATACTTGAGAGCATATATATATATATATATATATATATACACATATAGAGGAAACAGTGAAATATCATACAGCTCCTGTAGAGTATACAGATTTGAGAAATCCAATGAGATATCATCTATATTGCTTTAAAGAAAAATACATGATATATATATACATGAAGATTAGATCGCAGCATCCTCCTCCTCCTCCTCCTCCTCCTCCTCCTCCTCCTCCTCCTCCTCATCATCATCATAACCATAGTTGTCCTTATCATTAATATGATCATCCTCATGGGATGTCATCATCTTCATCGTCAACATCATCTTTACTGTTGTAGCCGTCACCATCCTTTGCATCAGCTTCATCATCACCATTGGTTGGCTGCTATCATCAACATCATCTTCAGTTGTATGGTAGTTTATGGCTTTATGGCCATCATTACCGTTGTGGTTGCCATGAGCAATGCTCATCAACATCATTATCAATGTCATGGGTTGTCAGCAGCAGCAGCATTCAGTGGCCCTCGACGTCTGATAGCTATGCAACGAGGCACCCTATGAGAGACACCGGGCTTTCAACTAACTCCAATGTAAACCCACCGGCGTTATTATTAGACGTCAGAGCAACTGACGTAGTATAAAGAAAGAGAAAGTGTGCGTAGGGCGGGTGGGAGGGGACTTTCTCCCAGGAGAGGGCTGTTGTGCCATATGAAACCAAGTCAACTTTGACGTATTTTTACTGTAATTAGGTAACTTCTGTAATGACAGTTGTAAACCACCATCTTTTCCTAAACCTAACCTAAGTACAGTAGTTTTGTTGTGTAAGTAAACCTAAAAAATAATTTATAAAAGGAAATTATTCAATTTATTTTAGAAATTACATTTATTTTGAGAAGAGACTGTATGCATGTAATGAGCGGAAACTGACACGCCGTCAATGGCGTTCACAACTGTCACTGGAGGGAAACCTAGAGTGTCATAATTTGAAGCTTAGGGCCACTGACCAAACGGAGGTGTTTGGGAGTGAGAATGTGTTGCATCATCATTATCATCATCATCGTCACCATCATCAACATCACCACCACCACTACTATCATCATTATCATCATCGTCATCATCACTGTCATCGTCGTCATAATCATCATCATCATCATCATCGTCACTGTCATCATCATCATCACTGTCATCATCATCATCATCATAATCATCATCACTGTCATCGTCATCACTGTCATCATCATCATCATCATAATCATCATCACTGTCATCGTCATCACTGTCATCATCATCATCATCATCATCATCACTGTCATCATCATCATCATCATCACTGTCATCATCATCATCATCATCACTGTCATCATCATCATCATCATCACTGTCATCATCATCATCATCATCACTGTCATCGTCATCACTGTCATCATCATCATCATCGTAGTCATCATCATCACTGTCATCGTCATCATCGTCACAGTCATCGTCATCATCATCATCATTATCGTCAATGTCATCGTCATCGTCGTCATCACTGTCATCGTCATCATCGTCATCATCATCCTCATCATCATCATCCTCATCACTGTCATCGTCATCGTCGTCATCACTGTCATCGTCATCATCGTCATCATCATCATCATCGTCATCGTCATCATCACTGTCATTGTCATTGTCATCATCATTGTCATCGTCGTCATCACTGTCATCACTGTCATCGTCATCATCATCACTGTCATCGTCATCACTGTCATCGTCATCACTGTCATCGTCATCATAACTGTCATCGTCATCATCGTCATCACTGTCATCGTCATCATCATCATCGTCATCACTGTCATCATCATCGTCATCGTCATCACTGTCATCGTCATCATCATCGTCATCACTGTCATCGTCATCATAACTGTCATCGTCGTCATCACTGTCATTGTCATCATCATCACTGTCATCGTTATCGTCATCGTCATCACTGTCATCGTCATCATAACTGTCACCGTCATCACTGTCATCGTCATCATCGTCATCACTGTCATCGTCATCACTGTCATCGTCATCATCATCGTCATCGTCGTCATCACTGTCATTGTCATCATCATCACCGTCATCACCATAATCCTATTCATCATCATCATATGGTTGTTGATTGATATCAACATCATCTTCATTGACATGCTAATGATTTGTGCTTTTTGTCTTCCCTCAACTCCTTTTGCCAAGTTACACACATATCTGCACTGTGAGGTACACGCACACACACACACACACACACACGCACACACACACACACACACACACACACACTCCTGCCCATAATCCCCTGACCTTTTTTGTCAGGAGTTTCTGGAAGCCTTCCAGAGGAGAGTTATGATGTGGCCACTGCCTGCTGCGACAGAGGGAGCAGAACAACTAGCAGAAAAACACTCCAAAGGACAGAGGATGATAGAAGTGATGTAATGAGCTCTGCACCGAGAGAAACGGAGGAAAGGACAAACATAGCACGCACGCAAACACACAAGACAAGGAGATGGCATTTTACCTCGACGTGCCTCATATTCATTTCCTGCTCGATTTTTTTGTTTTCTTTTACCCCATTTCCTTTTGCCAATTGAGTTTTTTTTTTTTCAAGTCTATTTTATATTCTCTGTTGGGGAGAAAACTATTTCTGCAGTTGCCCAACATACAGACACTAGACTGTAATATTCACTTCCTCCCTCTAATTTCTGCTGCATAATGTCCTGTTTCTTGGGGAATGTATTGTCTTTTCATCTTTAATCATGCACAAGGAAGGTATAGTGGGGGGGAAACACACCAATTTTTTTTCTTATTATTTTAATACAGTCTTTTAAAAATATAACACATTGTTTCATCAAAGGAACCATACTGGTGCATTATTTACAGTAGAGTACATTAAAGCATAATTGAGCCACCTTCATAAGCAGTGTTTGTTACTGTGATTAAGTTCCTTCAGAGTTGAAGTTTTTCCCTTAGGTGTATACATTAATATGTCCACCCCCCCTGGGTTGTGAGCACTTTAAACACACACACACACTGTAGGAGCATTCTCTCGTCTCAGAGGTAACGCTTCTCTATTTTCTTGCTTGGTTAATTTTTAATTCCGCATAGACTCACTGATCTCTCCCCGGACCCCGAGTCCCTCAGTGGTAAAAACATCAGTGGGATAAACGATGTGTGTGCTGCTGCTGTATGTACTGATGGAGATAGTTAAGGAAGCAAGATGAAAAAAGCATCATCTCTGAGATGCAGAAGATGAAAGTGAAAACCTTGTTTTGAAACGTGGGTTTGCAGCACGCCGTTAGATCTCTCCCAAGTCTTCTCATCCTTTTTGCCAGAACCACGTCGAGGAAAGGCTAAAGCCTTGCAATACAAGCCCCCTCTCCGTTCTCCCTTCTCTAATCAGCCAGATGTAACACATTTTAATACGGCTAATTCCGCCGCTAACAGCAGGCTCACCATTCTCCTCTCCTTGACCTCATATTTCACAGATGCAACACATTCAGAGAAAAAAATATTCCTGTGTTAATAGAAAACACGCCTCCCCGCTTTGTTGCAATAAATAAAAGTCATTCCAGTGTTTTATTTAGCTACTGTCTTATTACACTGTGATTTATGGAAATGATTGAGGTGCAATTTTAAAGCTGAATCAACATCCTGTCCTTCACTTTTAACAAAACATGCATTCATTTATTTATATTCACAAAGTCAAGGCGAACATTTTCCTATACAGCTAAACAACTATGACGTGTTAACTTGAATTCAAATCAAAGTTTTAATAAAGCTTTTTTTTTATTAAAAAATGTCCAACCTAATACGCCATTTTTTTTTTTATTATTAGATTTTCTTCCATTATTATTAATCGCACCGGTTTTACCTCAACACGGTGTGACAGTGTAGATTGCCACTCTTGCATGTTGACAGTTCATCGCCCCGGAGGAAAATTAAAACCCGGCACTTTAAATATCCTGTTTCATTAACACCTATGCAGGATTTAAAATAGGTTAATAAATAAATAACATTTTTTTTCCAATCACCACAAACATGTCACGGCCTTCATGTCGAAAAGAAAAAAAAAATGAATGGTTTGACGCCTCAAACTAACAAGGTCTCCGTGTTAAAAAAAGCCAGTGTGCCAAGATTACTCAGACAAAAAAAAAAAAAAAAAAAAAGAAAATTCAAGAGGTGGCCCAAAGCCCCCTAAAGTATTGAAATTTCATCTCTGGCTGTCACCTTCAATCTGTCATCTAATCAGTCCTTCTGCCTTCTCCACCTCCTCCTCCTCCTCCTCTTCTTCCTCTCCCCCCCTCTCCTCCAGACATCAGGGAGAGTGGAAGCCCCAAGCCGGTGATGGTTTTCATCCACGGGGGCTCCTACATGGAAGGAACTGGGAATATGTTTGACGGCAGCATCCTGGCCAGCTATGGAAATGTGATTGTCATAACTGTCAACTACCGGCTGGGCGTCCTAGGTAAGGAACCTGCTGTACTGTGTGATACACAACCACTGTTGTCAGATTGTTGTTTTTCTTTCTTTCTTTCTTTGCATCAATCTCTTTTGGTAATTCCATGTGCTGTTGCTGGTATTTTCCAATGACTTTATAGCTTAGCATGAACACCTTCTTCCTTTCCTTGTTCCTTCCGTCCATCTTTGTGATTCCATGTGCTGCTGCTGCTGCTGGTGATATCCCAGAGAGCTCTGATTCTGATTCTGTATCAGAAATCTGGGCTCCTCGCTTGGTTTCATTGGTGTTTTATGCTTGTTAATAACAGGTTCAAACTGGTTTCTGCAGCTAAAACCTGCTCTTTGTCGGTTACAGTTCAGACATTTCTATCTAAAGGCTTAGATTTGAATCGTTGGGAGGTCTTTGGTTGTGATTTGTCCTTTTGTTACTGAGGTTTTTTACTTTCTGTTGAGCAGTTTATCATATAATACTGTCTATTGTTATACTGTGAAGCTATTGTTTGAAATATTGTGGGAATAATGCGTCATACCAACCCAATTTACCTTGAAAAAGAAACACCATGCGAGCATTTGTCCGATGTTTAAGGCATACTAACATGATGTCGTTGTCATGTATCACGTATCTGAGCTTTCATTTTGATGATGTATACAGAACTTGACATACTTCATATCCATATCTGGGCTACATCAGAATTTTTTTTGGCGCATAACGTGTTCCCGTACTGATACATGCATGTGTTGAAACTGACACGTCTATCGCAGAGCTGACACTCGGACTCCGGATTTGGCCCAGTTACCACGCTTTGCGCATCTACTCGTCTACCCGTCTCCTTTCTTACACTTTAATCTACCGTGGCAACGTCTCCTCTGATCTGCAGTCCCTTCTTCTTCTTCTTCTTTTTTTCATTTTCCTCCTCATCTATCTTATCTTTTCTCATCAGTCTAATGCCTGATTCCTTTTTCTCCTGTGTATGGATGTCACAGCCTTACCCCAGAGGGCAGGTAGATATTGCGACACATGACGGAAACTAAAGGTTCGCTGCCTCCGTCCTTAATGAGATTGTGCTGTCATTTGTTTGGATGGAAGGAGCTGATTCCATTTCCACGTTGTTTTGGTTTCTGGGGTTTTTTCTTCTCTCTATCTTATTAAACCATAGCAGAATAAAGATATAGGGCAATATCCGCCTTTCACTCAACTAGAATACCGTTCGTCTGGGGGCATTTATGTGTGTGCACATATTGGTGTGTGTGCACATATTGGTGTGTGTGCACATATTGGTGTGTGTGTGTGTGTGTGTGTGTACGAAGAATGAGCCTAAAGGCTTAAAGGTGATTCTTTGAGATGTTTATAGCAGACATAGAACATGACGCACAACATTAATGTTCTCTGCAGGTGGTCTGCATTGTCTCTGTATGTTCTCTCATCACTTATTCAGGCCCTGGTCTCTTTGACGTGACTTATCAGTGAAAAGCTTAATGTTTTATTGCATATAGTCTGATGAAATACTCTATTAATAACGTAATAAACCAGTGTCAATAAATAACAACCGCCCTTAGCGAACTTTCTTATGTAATGTTACATAACGTCACGTAACAAGCATAACAATGTTATGTAATAAGCGTATAAGTCAACATTTACTTTTAGTTTCACACTGGACGTGAACAGCGGTCCTATGTTTGTTTGACCCATCCACCAGCACTCCCACCCGCCCTCCGTGGACTTTCTTGCTTGTTGTACGACACCTCGTAACGGTCGCTCATTATACTACGTCACTTGCTCTGACCGAATGCAAAAAACATTCAAAGTAGGCCTATCCGTGGTTAGCGGAAACGTACAATGCCCCAAAATTTTTTCCTATATGCCATTGGAGTAACTGGGGTTCATTTCTCTCTGAGATATAACTGTCAGTCAACCAGTGACTGGATGGACAACCCCCCCTCAACAACCACCCTTAGCAGACTTTCTTATGCAACGTTACATAACGTCACGTGACAAGTATGTAATAAGCGTATAAGTCAACGTTTACTTTTAGTTTCACGCGGGACGTGAACAGCGGTCCTATGTTTGTTTGACCCATCCACCACCACTCCCACCCGCCCTCTGTGGACTTTCTTGCTTGTTTCTTGCTGCGTTCCACTTGCCAGTGGAGTAACTGTGGTTCACGTCTCTTGGAGATATAACTGTCAGTCAGCCGGTGACTGGATGGACAAGCATTCCCCCCCCTCGGCAACCTTCGGGCCCTGCCAGAACCACGATATTAAACAACGTACTCCATCATCTGCAGTTACAAATCATTCATTCCTTTTCAATACCCACTTATTCCATCTCAGGATCATGACGGGGGCAGGAGACTCTGCCAGTGTGAAAGGACAAACACATGTATCAACTCCTGTATACAGATGGTGATACAGTATAAACTGTGGATATACTTCACAAATATGAACATTTCGCAAACCCAAAATCTCAAGTCCAAACCTGCATGTGTTCATGGCTGAGATTCAAATCTTGGAACTTCCTGTTGTGAGGCACCAGTGCTAACTTCTGAGCCAATTAATACTCACTTTACACTATTAACTAAATATGCATTTCCTGGTTCCAGTTTCTAATGTGACCATGTTTGTTTTCTATGTTTGGTCATCATACATTTAATAATTCTGAGTGTTGGGACTGTTGGTTTGACAACCAAAGCTATTTAAATACTTTGAGTTGTTTTCACTATTTTGTCATATTTTACAGGGTTAATAATAAATTGATTCATTGAATGATTGATAGATTGATCGATAATGAAAACAATATTAATGGCAAATGGTTATGATATTTCTGTGGGAAAATGCTGTTGAGAACTGACATGTCGGTGTCGACACATTTTAATTTCAGATATTTACAGCATCATGTTTACCATTCTCATTTACTATCAGAGACATCACAAAAAGTGGACAACGTGCCCAAAAGATGAGCAAAGTAAAGGATAAATCAATCACGTTCTTACTTTTAATTATTTTATACGTGCCAGGATGAATCAGGTCTCTCTCTCTCTCTCTCGGTTTCTGATGTGCGAGCTCTTAACTGCTGTAGGCCTCATGGTGTTGAGGGAAACTGTATCCCTGCTGGTTAACATGAGGCGCCGCTGTTTGCTCTCAGATTAGACTCTATGTGTTTGTGTTTACCCCCCTGGCAATGGACAAAAGCATACGGCTTTACCTCACCAAACATGTGATAGTGTGTGTGTGTGTGTGTGTATGTATGTATGTGTGTGTGTGTGTGTGTGTGTGTGAGTGACACGTAGAGAGTGTGTACTCAGCTACAGTAGGTGTAAGACTCATAACCGCTGGGCTTTCCAGTCAGTCATCCACTCTTTAGTAAGTATGTAAATAGCTCTACTGCCAAAAAGACCCATCTTTAACAAGCCATTAAGTCTAGTATTGAGTAAAGTACAACATAGACAGGTTTCATTTATTCCCCTAACGTTGTCTCAGTAATTATTTGGAGATATTGCCATTGATTCTCAAAGTACGTGAAATTGTGCTGGAGGCATGTGGATCTATACCACGGCGTTTTCCACTCTTGGTCCACCTACTGAAGTTCATACCAGGTTCCTTTCTTTCAGGATCCCTTAGGGAGAGGGTTATCATTACTTTGTTTTAATTTCACATGCAAGAAGCTTAATTGATTATGTATATTAATGACCTCACCTTGGCGAAAGTGCAAGTTCTACAAACAGCCAATAGTGCAAGCTTGTCCTCAGCTGTGTAATGTTACTTTGGTCCTGGTACAGAGCAAAAAACACATTAAACTAGAACAGCACCCTCATTCAGCAGCCTTGTTATGTCTGTATAACGTTACACTACGTTGCCTGCCATCCCGTCATCTACCGCTTTTATCTTTCACACCACAGACGGCAAGCAGCTATCGTACCTCGGAGTCTCGCCACACATCCATACCCGTATCGCTCTGCTCTCATAAGGAAAATATCAGGGTTACGCGTCATAAACGCGCCATCGATGCGGCATCAATGCGCCATCAACGCGCCATCAATGCGCCATCAACGTGCCATCAACGCGCCATCAACGCATCATCAGTTACACTGTGCATGTGTTATACCCTGTGGTTTTAATGCTCAGGCTGATCGGAATCCTTAAAAAAATTCCTGAATCCGTATCGTGATCCGGATCGCTACGAAAATCGAATGGATTGTTCATTGTGCTACACTCAACCCCTCCAAAAAAAGTCATTCAAATCCATTGCAAAATTTTGGAGTAATACTGCTAACAGACAGACAAACAAACAAACCAACATCGGTGAAAACATAACTTCCTTCAAGGCCTTTGAAGGAGGTAACTAGTCGTACCTGGATGTGTGGCATGTCATAATCCAGCAGCACCTTAAACTAAGGTCCATATCCATTTAGTAAGGTTCATAACAATGCAGCTTTTTTTACTGGGTGAATGTTTACTGCAGCGGTCTAGGGGAACTCATGCAGAGATTAGTCCCGATGAGAGACTTTTTTTTTTTTTTTTTTATAAAATTAAGCCTATACAGACTTTTAGATCATGTGAAAAACTATGTTGTTCTCCATTTTCTACATAAATAGACCAACGTATACCTGCTAATGTAACGTTTACGTGTCATGTTGACCAATCACACTGGTCAACTCATCAGCGCATGGAGAGGTTAGCTCTAACATGTGGTGTGGACTTTGAGGGACCTCATCAGAGCTCACTTGAAGGACCCATGAGTGGGTTCGCTGGACCCACAGTTTGACAACTACTTTCACCATCAACAACCAAACATACAGAATTATTTTACAAAATGACCTTGAGTCTGAAAAACCTCTCTGATCGCCCAACCCCCCCGCCCCCCACCTCCGACAGATGGCATGTTTCCTGAAAGCCTTCAGGGGGCGGACCAGGGCTGACCATGCATGTGAATGAATGAAAGATGAGTCCAATCCACAAGGTATTATAGATCTCACAAAAGGCATTTTCAGATCATTGACTAAAAGACTAGAAAACAGTAAACACCTTCCTTCATTAATAACTTTCAACCGTCTCCCAGACTCATAATTATGTTCTCCAGCCGGGCCCAGTTAGCCTCCGTTGGTTAAAGCGTGCGCTTGACCTTACCCAGCCAGCCATTGCAGCACCTGTTCGCTTGGAGATGCTGCTCTGCTGACAGAACTCCCTACTCTCGCACCAGTGATTTTTTTCTCTCCTTGGCTTATAGTGTGTGTGTTTGTGTGTCTGTGAGAGCGAGCGCTTTGCAGGGAAGCCATTAGTGGCTTTAAATATGCAGAGCTGCTGACGCGAAGCTGTATTTATCGTTTAAGGGCCTTGGCTACAATGGATTTGGCCACGGGGCACGTATATAGTATGCTACTGTCAGTGTGTGTCCACTGGTGTGTATGAACGTGTGTGTTTAATGAATTAGGAGAATTTTTCCCGTGTGCAGATGGGGGTGTTGATGGAACACATGGTATAGTGCTGTCAAAGTGTCATTATTATGGGCGGCGAGTATTTATTGTCTCCGTTATCTAACTCCTCCTTGGTTTATAATGGGACAATCTGCTGTAGGTTGGTTTTTGTTTTACTTAATACTTGAACTACTTAAGAGACTAAGTACCATATCATTCAGATAGCTGGCTATCCTCAACTCTGTCCCTGTAGTGAATAGAAGTGATCCCAAGTTGTTGGCAGTTTAATATCTAGTAAATCCAAACCACAAAACCACAAAAGTTGATCGCAACTGCCAATACATGAAACCAATACATACACAGAGCTTGTTTGTTGTATCTACCAAACAGCGGACTGTGCCTTTAAGGCCAGGCAGGCCCTCACAGCGTCGAGTTTGTTTCGGCCCAGCCAAAACCTTTAATCACGCTGATTGATGAGGTGCATTTCCCTGACTCAAACCTTCTCCAAATACCCCTTCCATTCCAGCCATACATCAGCCATTCAGCCAATTCATCAAGCCTCTGATTGTTTTAAGATATACCTGGCCAGTAAAATATCCATTTCTCTGCACGGCACGGCACTGCTTCTCTAACTCTGCTGCCCTCCGCTTGAGAAAAGACCGTGCACAGGAAAAAAAAGAACCAGCAAGCTGCCGGAGAAAGGAAAACGTGATGCAAGCGTAGGTGTCTCACAAAAATCAAAGTACTTGGATTTAATATGCTGATTGCTTAATTATTAATGAATAGCCTGTTCTTGTGTGAGTACTTTCTGGATTATTTTATGATTCTACGATAAGAAAATAAATACAAAAATACAAATAAGGTAAATAGACTTGTATTTTATACAGCGGTTTTCTAATTTTCTGACCACTCAAAGCGCTTTGAACTACATGTCAGCATTCACTCATTCACGAGGTGCCTACTTGCCCATCAGGATCTAATCTAAATACTCCGATGGTGCAGCCTTTGGGAGCAATGTGGGGTTCAGTATCTTGCTCAAGGACACTTCGACATGTGACCGGAGGAACCGGGGATCAAACTGCTGACGTTCGGATTGGAGGACCGTCAGCTCTACCTCTAGGTAGCTTCATCATTATCACTCTGGGTGTCAGTAGAGTGATTTAGTACCCCATGATGGTCCAAAATGCTGAGACATTTCACGAGATGTATACTTATACTCTGAAACACACATACATTACACCTGCATGGCTTTAATTGTATCCAAATTAGGACTATATGTGTGTTTGCTTGAGGAGCATTTCCTCTCACACAGGCCTTATCCCTAATGTTTACCCTTCCCAAATATTACTCTCTCTCCGTGTCATATACCTTCTCTCATTTTCTCCCTTCCACATTAATTGGGCCACTTTCTTTTCCTGTTAGTTTTTGTCCTGCTGGCTAAGTGTTGAGGACTATTATTTTCATGCTTATTAATTTCTTTCTCCCTGAAACAAGAATACCCCAATGATTTGGGTTCATTACTCTTTCTGTGCCTCTGTGCCATCTCTCCTCTCCTCTTCTATCCCCTATCCCTCCTTCTCTGCTTCCTTCCTCGCTAGTATAGCCCAAACACACGCTCGCTCAGAAACTCACGGACTGCATCTGACCCCTTAAACAAAGTGCTTTGCTCGAGTCTTTATTAGCGGCTAATGGTTACTTTCCCCTCCAAACATCGGGATTCGTATTAGCACTCTTTCTCCTTGTAACATCGTTGAGATCAGCTATCCCCTTAGCCTGATGAATACAGACTTGTTTTTTCAAAGTTGTGCGTATGCTTACAATATGTCAATACTGCAGCTTTCAGTTGTGAAGATACTGTAAAGACACAAGGAATTCACCAGGACACTTGGCTTCCTCTATTGCCCTCTGTAATGCATTTTATTTAGGATCATTCCATGCCAGATGTTACAAGAAATGTATGAGTATCTGGTAACTTAAAGGACAAGTGATCTATTGGAAGAAAGGTAATATATATACACATACTGAATACATGTTAAAAGCTATATATGAGAGTATTCAGGTAGCAATTTAGCTCTTTATGAAGCCATTTTTAAACCATTTATCGTTGCGGTTTTGCTAAATGTATCATCAGCAAACCTTCGCCGTGTTGCTCGGATGTTCTCTCCTGTAAATTAGTCAAGTGAAGCTCAAACATTTCCTCGGCTATTTTAGGGCAGAAGGAGCTTTGATCAGTGGACATGCTGCATCGAGACATGCTGTAATAGTTGATGCAATATTTCCCACTGTCCTGCCATGAACCAAATCCCACTATTACTGAGAAGAAAGAGTTCTATACATTTTAAATATGTACCAATGATGCCTATGGGTATAAACAGACAGAGAGATTACTGCATGTTCAAAGATGTCCCAATGTTCAGTCCTTTTCATCATAATAAAGTACCGACGTATGAGCTGTTTTGTTGCGAGCAGTTGCAGTAGAATCAAACCTCCAGACCAAACAGAGACAGATAACATGATCAGAGACCATAGCTTTCCATCACATTTATTGTGAAATTGGCTCAAAATTTGACATTAGATTAGCATACGGTCTGCTCCAGTCTGTATGTTCCATATTTGATATGATAATTTTGTTTTTCTAAAACTGAATGGTTGGAATAGAGTGGTGCAGGGATGACATATTTTTGTAGGACCAAGTTACAATCGCACAGGTTCCCTCGACAAAAAGACAATGTTGGATTGTTCCATTGGGTTATGGATTATTGCAGAAAATAAGATCTGTGGCAAACAGACGTTTATGATACTCTTATATCAATCAACGATCTTCAGAAATGAACACCACTTTTATGATTTTTGAAACTTGATTGCAATCACCAGAAGTAAAAAAGCTAAAGCCAGGCTATAGAGGAACTACACCATGGTTGCCACCTGTTAGCAACCGCCTTTTAAACGTAAAAGCTTTTAAATTCACAAGTGGGATATGTACTGATGTATTGTATATTATAGAACAAAACAATAAAATCTCTTCAGCTTGTGGTAAGCACAAACCTTATTTCAGGCATCTAACTAAAAAGCCTTTCAAAAAACCCACTGACCTCCAGACGAGGGAACCGGAAGTGCTAAAATGCCTACTAATTTCCTGGTTTTGGGACTCATTCCTGCAGCACTTTATGATAACTGTTATTTAGCTTTTTAATTCCACTTTGTATGTTATCAACACTCAGTTTTCCAGTTGAAATATAATTGTCTAAATGCTGTTTCAGCCTTGGTAAGAATACAACTTTGTCCTTGTGATAATTGGTTCTGGGTGTGTAATACTATTGCAACATGGCTAACGGCAGCTAAAATTTGGCTAAGATTTCAGCTAATAGCAGGTTCATTACAAGTCTGAATAACATATATTAGTTGGACCAAGTTACCCACACTCAGTGTTGTTATCTTGTAGCTAAAACCACCAGGACTGTATCCCCCATTTGGAAGCCACTCTTTGCTTTTTTGGCACAGTCTTGGCATTATGGCGTTGTAGTCTCCTGGCCATTGTGTGGTTCTCTCAGTCTGCCATCGCTCGGTTTGTTTGGGTCCTACTCATTTGGCTCAATGACGTTGGCATAATGATTTATTCAGTGAGTGGGCTTCAATGACGGTGAAAGCTATGCTATGCTAATGGTGATCTGGCAACACGGGGGGCTGGCGTGGCGGGGTTCTCGGCAGTTCTGCCGATGCGTCAGGGATCGGATAAGTCTGGCTGAGGCCGGGACAACAGATGACCATCTGGGCTCGCTCCACAGCGCCAGGAGTCTGTAGCCACATGCCACCAAACCCACCATTACGCACACAATGATATGCATGTTTGATGTAGTATGTGTTACACATGGTCAAGGCCAGTATCCGGTTCCAATACACCATTTTTCAGAGGATGACTCCTAAAATCAATCGATCAGTGGACTTACAATTGTTGCTGGTTTCATTTCAGCCATTTGTTGCAGAAGGCATAATGACAGTGCTTGATTTGGAACAAAAAAGGAGCCAGTGCTCCAAACCCAAAGGCTGCAGGGCATGCACATGCAGAGTTTGGGGAAATTTGAGTACAAACTAGTAGTTTGACAAAATAATCCCAAATCAAGGTCCACCTACTATAGCTTTACAAGTCCATGTTGGCTCAAAGGTAATTATGGAAGTTTATTAAGCCAACATGGAAGAGAAGTTCTTAAAGTGCCATGGATGAAATCATAACTGAGCAAACTCCATCTGCTTGTGGAAGCCGCACAGTCGGCAAGAAAAAAATGTTGGCATTGTACATTTCTGCAAACCGTGGATACTTTGAATGTGGGCGTTTTTTTTTGTTGTTGTTTTTTTCGAATGTGGACGTTTTTGCATTCGGTAGAGGCAAGTGATGTAGTATATGGAGCGGCCGTTATTGAAAGTAACGCAGTATAATAATGAGTATAAAGAACTAGAAAGTCCACAAAGGGCGGGTGGGTCCAACAAACACAGGCCTTTCACCCAAGAGACTGCTGTTCACATCCTGTGTGAAACGTAAAGTAAATGTTGAGTTCATGCTTCTTAAATAACAAGTATAACAACGTTATGTAAGAAGCATAAATTCAACATTTACTCAGTCCGCAAAGGGCGTTTTTTATTTATTCACGTTTTTTCCGTTGTTATGGTTTTTACGTTATTATTTTAACACAGACCATGATCTTTTTTCTAATTTTCGGTTCAGAAACGTCAACATTCAACGTATCTGCGGTTTGCAGACAGGTACAGTGCCAACATTTTTTTTCTGGTGACTGGGTCGGGTGAATAATGTGGGTGAATGTGATATGGTTGAAAGCTTTGGAAAAAAATAGTAATCAAACCTTGAGTTGGAATTGTTTTGTCAAACTGTTATCCAGGGTCAAGATAAAACTTTCATGCTTTACATATCACTAATTTGAAGTTAGAATTACCAAAACATATTTTACCACGTGGATGATATTACTCCAAATCCTTTGATACCATTGTGGCACACCAACCATACATTGTGACTTAAGGATATTTTATTACGTTCAAGTCATTAAAATCACTTGGTGTAGGTTGGATAATAGTCATGGTTAAATAATAAATACAAATGCTAAATTATAATAATAATAATAAGCCAAACTGGACTAAAAGGTGATGTGATAATTATTCTTATAATAAAGACACAAAACGCTCTGTGATACTAAAGGGGTCGAATGAAACCAACCAACCGGCAGTTTTGCATGTGCATGCTTTCTATCCCTGACACTCTGAACTCTAATAATTTACTCTTCTTCCTATCCTCTTCTGTCTTGTTTTACTTGAATAACTTCTCTGTATCTCTGGCCTGCTCTTAAACTATGCAATGACCTAAATACTAAAAATACTAACACAAACTATACTAACTGAAGAAAACATTCTCTACTAAAATACTACTAATACTACTAATCTGAAATCTACTAACTAAAGTCCGGAATGTGCCTAAAACTGTTACAAGTGTCATTTTGAGCTTTATTTTCCTTCTATTTCTACTCACCTAACTTCCACAATTTGACCTGTATGTCTGAAAACTCATACAGCTATCTAAGTAACCATCAAGACTACTAGGAAAATCAAAAAATGTATTTTCAAATTTAACCAACAAATAAAAAAAAAAAACGGAGTTGCTACAATTACAACATATCTGCATTTTGTATTGACATTACCCAGTCATACGAGTCAGTAGCCTATGAGCTTTCAGATTAAGTCAGTACCACCTTTCCTTTATTTTCTCTTTTGCATGTATTCCGTCTTCTTTCCGTCCTCTCTGTCTGATCAACAATGAAACCAATGTGTTGAGCAAATTGCAAGATAGTTTGCTAGGTTAAAATGAATGATGGAGTTTGTGTCATTGGGTTGTAAAAGCCACTGCTGTTAGTTTTGTATTGGTGCAACTGATTGGTGAAGTTGGTATGGATGATCAAAATGTACCTATCCCAAAAACCAAGCCCTCATTACCATTAACCACGCAATAAGACTGGGAAATGGTTCAATATTGGACATGTTGATAAATATGTAAATGTAATATAAATCCAATCTTTTTGTAACACATTGTACATCGGACAGCTGAAATTGAAATTTAGCTACTGCATTTAATTCCTAGTATATTAGGAGCAGTGGGCAGCAATTTTTAGGGGGTTGGTGCCTCGGCAGTGCCCAGGAGGCAAACTAACACCTCTCAAGCTACCAGTTCACGGTCTGTACTTGGTCCGTGCGGGGACTTGAACCGGCGACCCCTCCGGTTCCTTACTGCCGCCCGTATGAAACACTGGGACACGTACAACTGTTCTCTATACCCAAGTGTCTTGTCTGGGGTTGCAGGGGCCATATCCCAGCATGCAGTACACCCTGGACTCACTCTACAATTTCAAATTCACTTTAAACTGGTGAATTGGATTTTTCAACCTACTCATTGTCATATGGTACGTATGCTAGATAAATGTCATAATTTCAATGCTTGGTATAAAACTTACGTGACAGTTCCCCCCGCCCCCAAAGAGCAAAGTCAACACATTTGACTTTTGACCCCTCAAAGTGAAGTTATGCCCATCCACAGCCCCTTGCTAGAGGCTGCACAGTGGTGAGGAGTTCAACCACACAGATTTGTTTTTCCTCTCAAACATGTTTAATACATTTTTGTGCACATTCATTTCAGTCACCAAGGTTTTACGATGTCCTTGATTAATCTTGGCTCCTCTATACTGTGGACATCTCAATCATGAACAATTGGATTTGATTGGATGATCAATTTGATTGGTCAAAACGTTGACTTCCTGGGCAGAGTGGGATTCACGTTGGTTCAGCTTTGTGGTTGTATCTCGATTACAGTCTTGTACTAATCCTACTGTTGGCCCGGCGGGGGTCAAAGGGGCCAGCTGATTGGCTAGAGGTTGGATAGAAGTGGATTGGCTGGGCAGGGGAGCAGGGGGCAGATGGAGAGATGGGTTGAGAAGCAAAATGAGATTACATCCCTCCACACCGAGCTATTACTAGGCACCTCACTGCCAACTGTATGTGTATACAGAACCCCCCTGTGACTATGTTATTTATTGATCAAAGCTTTGGTCTGCGCTCGTGTGTGAATGCATGCTGGAGCACGAGTGTGTGTGTGTGTGTGTGTGTGTGTGTGTGTGTGTGTGTGTGTGTGTGTGTGTGTGTGTGTGTGTGTGTGTGTGTGTGTGTGTGTGTGTGTGTGTGTGTGTGTGTGTGTGTGTGTGTGTGTGTGTGTGTGCGCACGCGCGCCTGTGGAGTGCAATGGAGGCTAGTACAGCAGATGGACACATGTAGCAGTAGGATCAAAGCTTGTGGTGTGTAACACCTCTGATCACGGCAAACTACATAATGTAGGGGAGCGGAGGGGTCCGGTCTCTGAACAACTGTCTGTCTGTGTGATATTTTTTTTTAAATCTTAATTCTATTTCCCCACACAGACAACTGTGTCTCATTCTCTTCTATCCACCGGTCTGAAGTAGTTCCAGGTAAGCGTGGCTTTGATCCGTTCCGATTCTCAGGCTGTCAGTCTCTCTGCAGCCCACACTGAGGAACTCACCACCACTATCTGCCGGCACCAAATAAAACCATCGCCAACAAGCGATAAAGAAGACAGAGAGACGGAGAAGAGAGAGAACGATGAAGAGAAAATGTGATTTAAGACTCGATGGGGGCCGTCCGCCCTGCACGACACAAGCCATCTGATTGGTTATCAGCATGAGCCACAAATCTGCCGTCGCCATATTTTTAGAGGTCAGAAAGGAGCGTCTCACTGAGACACCAGGCAGCCAGGGAAGGGATGGGTGGGGGGGGCAGCATGAGTGTAGAAGAGATAAATGGTGTATGAATGCTTTTGAGGGTTGGACCCATATCAGTTTGGTTAATATGTGGCTTTTATTAAATATGATTTATGTGCAAGTCATACTTCTGTATCTGAAATTAACCATAACCATACAATATAGGCTAGAATTCTAAACTGGCTAGCATTCAACTATAAAAACAAAAAGGAACGTCGGATGTGTTGAACGTAACATGAACCTCTTTTTTTTTTTCTCTGCTTGACGTTTTTACAACACATTCTCACTCCCAATTTGTAGCTTGGTACCCCTCTAGTACCAGTTTTGGACGTGACAGGGACGGTGTGTCAGTTTCACTTGTTACATAGTGTCTTTTCAAAATAAATTTCCAACTTAGGTTTACTGAGTTTTTAGGTTTACTTGGTTAGGTTTAGGCAACAGAACTGCTTAGTTAGGTTTAGGAAAAGATAGTGTTCTTAGGTTAAAATATGTACGTTTGTTATGTGAAATTAGTATGTTTGTTACGTTACCGGCATTACTTAAGTACATAAATGAAGTAACAAAACTACAGTAAAATTAGTCAATGTTGACTTAGTTTCACATATGAACAGCGGTCTCCTGGGTAACAATCCTGTGTTTGTTTGACCCAACTATCCTACTATGCAGACGTTTTCTCTCTTTATGCTATGTCAGTTGCTCTTACCGTCTAATACTGGCAAGGATGGGTTTGCATTTCGCTGCTGCATGGCGATGTTGTGTGTGTGTGTGAGCAGAGGATAGAAGCAGCTTGGCAGGTGTTAATTTCGGACCCTGCACGCATCATACGGTACCCTCGGTACTGTAGAAAAATGAGTACCGTCACTTTTTCAGAATTTTGGTTGTTGTGACATCCCTACTAGGGGCTGATTCGGGGCTTTTTCAACTTGTTAGCAAGGAAATGTTCGGTTGCCACAAGTATAGTTTAAATTTAAGAATACCAATATTAGTACAGTATAAATCCCCTAAAAAACGATTAACCTACACTGCCAACATCAGCAACAACCAAATCACTGGTTAATGCCGTGGCACTGAAGCCACTTCAGTCCAACATCGGTGTGTGTTTGTATGCAGTGTATGTGTTGGGACTGAGAGAGAGAAAGGACTTGGTGTTTTATGGCCAGCAGATGGTAAGCGGAGGATGAAGAATAGCTGACTTTCATGATGTCATCATGAAAGCATTGCTACTCTCACCTTGTACACTTCTGTCTTTGTTTCTGTCTTCAGTCTGTGGATGTATTGTTCAATATCTCCTAATATGATAGTTTTTGTACACATTGTCAGATATGTAAGTATTTTGTGTGTGCTTTTTCTGAAACAGCATTTAATTGTCACGGGACACCAGAACGTTCTCTTCGAAACCCAAGATGAGAGTCATAATAAACCATATCCGTGAATAGCCTACAATGTGGAATCTGATCCAATTGTTTCATTACAAAGCTGTCAGGAGAGAGGGTCCCCATAGACAACCTGTATAATATTGATAAGTACAACAATAAATGTGCAATCCATCAAATGGCATCCTCCCGCTCCCCACCTCACTTAAGACAACTCTCGACTCTGCTGGTACGAGTGTATCGGCCCAGTGAACTGCTATTCACAAAGCATTACATTAACACAGTGATCCTCTCCTCTTTTTGTCTGCCACTGTCTTTCTCTCTTTGCAATCAACGCTGCTAAATAGTCTATTTTACAGAACACATCTGCCATATTGCCTCCTCTTTTTGTTCTAACACAAATCCCATAATCCTCTCAAAGGTCAGCCTCCTCTTTTTCTCCTTGCTCCCGCTCTCACCACGCGCCATGTATTCATTTGTTTTCCCCCGGTGGAAATGGTAGAACAATATGGAGGATAAAAAAGGATGAGGAGGTGGAGGAGAGGGAGGAAGATCCCGTTGTTTCTCTCCATCTCCCGTAAGCATTACCGTTCTCTCTCTCTCTCGCTCTCTCTGTTTGTTTCTGTCTCATTTGAATTCAGTTGAACGGTTTATTGGCATACAAAGTATTTTTAAAAGCCAGCAATTGGCACTTTATACGTTCTCAGTGCACTGACGCGATCAGTTTGAAAAATTGTATTATTGCATTGTACACAAGTCTTCGATATCTGTAATTAATGAAAACAGAAAGTTTAGTTATATGAATAATTCAGAAGCCACTAAAGGAATAAATGTGTACATGTGTCCGTTAGTATCCAAGTGTATGCAAGGACCCTTAAAGTGGGCCAAAGTCCCGACAACACTTCCTGTTCAGCTCCACTAGCTGTCATCAGTCTCTGCACCTACAACACTGACATATTATCAATGTATAAAGACATTGTGGTGATTATGTTAGCAGGGAGTTGCCTATGTTTACACATCCAGCAGACAAGGCAAGTAGTAGTTAGTCGTATTTTCTGGACGCAAGTCGGATATTCACTTCTCTTTTTAGCTCAGCTTTGGTCTCCACCTGCTGCTAATGTAAATCTATGATGTAAAACAGCTAAATGCGACATCGGTCACCGGTCTCCTGGGTGAAAGTCTTGTCTTATGCAGCGTTTGTCACTCTGTATACTACCTGGTTCATGATTATACTGTATGGATTACATACAAATAGATTTTGTGAGATATATACAAATTACAGTGCCACTACTATTACTTTTTGTAGGTATAGCTATAAACAGTGCATGAGAACAGCGGTCTCCTGGGTGAAAGTCTTGCATTTGTTTGACCCAACAATCCACCCTGACCCCCTTCCCTATAAGCAAACTTTTAAGAATGTACTGTATGTAAGAGTATAAAATGTCCCTGACGTCTAATCATGACACAGATGGGTTTACATTGGAGTCAGTTGAAAGCCGTCTAATACAGACGCTAAAGGGTGCCTCCGTGCTGCACCAATGTTCAAAGGTGCATCACCTATAGTCCCTAGTTTTGTCTACAGTGTAGCGTACAGTGGGTTTATCTTTTTTACTTAAAACAGTAAAGTTGCGATGTTAAAAAATCTGATGCTATCCTGTGTTTTAGAGGTTGTGCCGGGCTGAGTGTTCGAACTAGAGTGAAGATACTGGTATCATATGAAACTAAAAAAACAATAAATCCATTGTTACCAACCATGTCGAGCTAACTCGTCGGGAAGAACGTTAAATAACGCTATGAAGTTACACTAAATTTCGGCAAAGAAAAAAACTGGCATGGCAATTTTAAATGGGTTCCCCTTGACCTTTGACCTCAATATTGGTGAATGAAAACGGATTCTACGGGTACCCACGAGTCTACCCTTTTACAGACATGTCCTGTGCTGGCGATTTAATAGAAAACAAAAAAGATCACCCAAAGAGGGTGCAGTGCCATCCTTGCAGACTAACCGCATGATTTGCATGAGGAAAAATGAATCAGTAGCATATTATTGCATCCTGCTGATGCTAATTAAAGAAGTCACCATTAATATCAACCACTTAATCATCAATATTAATATGAATAAGTATTAATAATTCTGTTTTTTTCCCCTCCTACACAACCGCACTGCGAGGCCTCAGCAACTTGTGTTTACACCAACATCTATCTTACCCATATACATACACCTTTTAATAATCAACTCTCTCTCTCTCTCTCTCTCTCTCTCTCTCTCCCTCCCTCCCTCCCTCCCGCTCACTATGTGGCTGTATATTCAAATCGGAAGTGTCTCCCTCGGTTATGTTTGAGAATGCAAATGATCTTGCAGTGACTGTCTTCAAATTGGCGCACTTCAATTAGCATGGCATACATTATGTCTTTCAATAAGACCAATTACAACGACAATAACAGTAAAAAACAAAACAAAAATAAGCAAAAAAATGATGTCTAATTATCGATCCATTTGCCTAAGATGTCCTTGGAAGACAACATCCAACAATTCATATTCATATGAAAGCAAATTAAAGTAGAAATATATACAATAGTTTGTCATTTTGGCAGGATTTTGCCAACATCTGGACCGTGGCATATATATTCTGTATATATATAAACATAAAAATAGAGGTCAGCATGGGCCTGATGCGTTCATTATTGAATCTTAAATAAGTAATATTTCACCCCAAATAACAAAATACTTATTGTCTGAGTTACCTCTAGCAGTATCTAGCCACACAGACAATTTGGGGATGTATATATTCTGGTTTTGAAATATAGTTCAGTGAGCACCACAAACTAAATTCATAGTGTAATAAAAAAAAATACAATTTCAAGTATAGTCAGATCTAACCAGCAACGAGAGGAAACACCTCCTAGACATTAGGTTAGGTACATATTAGTGTTCAGTCATATCACCTGTGTGTTTGTGTATGTTTGTGTATTACTGGAGAGAATCGGAGTGGAGATCTATAAGCGCTGGCCTTGCAGGTTCATAAGTGGCCCTGTGGGAGCCGTGAGCTGGCCACGGTGTCGGCAAGTTGTTTGTGTTTGTGTTTGTGTGTGTGTGTGTGTGTGTGTGTGTGTGTGTGTGTGTTTCAGTAAGGCGGTGTGTCTGCGGCTTCTCTGATGGAGAAATGAAAGCGGAGGAGCATTTCATTTACTGCCCCAGGGAGACCTTTCCACCGTCATATATTTATAGACGCTTGCACTTTAACCGCTGTTGACCCAGCTTATAGCCAGAGCCCAGTCTTTAACAGCATGCATGTAACCTATGTTGTAACCATATACCAACCGATATTGGACCCCAATATGAAGCACATTAACAGGATCCCGAAGCTACAAAGTCATCTTTAACTTGAAACCGAAAATAGGAAAAGGGAAATATGGGTTTGTGTAACTGTAGTGGATTTGTTTAGACAAGAAATCATTACAGAGAAATAATCCCATTCTTTGCATTTAGATTATTTTAAATCTAATGGTTATTTCATTTTCAAAGGTCTGATCCAGGTTATAGCCATGGCCTCGTTATGGCAGCACTGCAGTAAGGTGACATGACAATATTTAAAACCAAGTCCTCAGTACACAGCCCAACCTCTGACTAAGTCATCATCACTCAGCGCCTCGTATAGCACAGAAGGCCAAGACAAGACTTTTCTGTTGTGTGCAATCGGAGGTGAGCTTGGCAGACTGCCCATCATCACAGTCTTTACCATTCTTTCTCTCTCTTATAAACAAAGCTATGTAACACACGATAAAACACCATCCTTCAGGAAAATGTATTCAGCGACTAGGGATGCTAAATTTGAAAAAAAAAAGATTAACCGCTTACCGACAAGATTAGTGCGTCTCATGCAGCGGTGCGATAGATGTATAAATAGATAGATAAATAGATAGATAGATAGATAGATAGATCAGACGGTGTTGTTCTTTGTAATGGTATGTGTCCACCGGGGCGTTTTTTTATCTCGAGAGCACACGCCGCTTCCCAGCATTGGACGCCTGGTGGGCTGCCACTAGACACAACACACTCGGCACCTGATTGGACGAACGCTTTCCCTCCGTTGGGCCGCTGCTCCCATCTTTCAAACCGGAAACAACACAGCGGCTCGTTTGGAAACTTTCTTCTCTTATTTCACAAAAATAGTTCACCGGAATGTGTTTCTGAAAACATTTGAGGCGAGAAATAAGCCGTGCAGTTGATGAATCTGTCTTTATTTCGGCTCGACAATGTTTATTTTAAAAGATTCTCGGGAGTTTCGAGAGGCGACGAGTCGCGTCAGACGTGTGTGTGTGTGGGTGTGTGTGGGTGGGTGGTGTGTGTGGGTGTGTGTGTGTGTGTGTGTGTGTGCGCGCACGCTGTTCTGGGCAATAGAGCAACATCTGTTGTGCCTGAGGGCCAGACAGAGCCTCAGCCAGGGGTCTGTCCCATACAGCACACACACACATATTCCTAGACACCTTTTTTCAGGTTACTGTCACATCTCTCGCTGTGTGTGTGTGTGCTTGACTGTCTCTTATTATCTCTCTCTTTCAATTTGGGGTCTCTGTACACACTGCAAAACACTTGGGATTTGCCAAATAGCCCAAAACACCCAGATACACCACACACACATACACACACACACACACACACACATAGAGACATATGTCCACACACACACAAATACACAGAAGCAGCGTTTCTATGTTTGGAATTCACACATGGCGACTGGTTTCTTGTGGAGACCCTGGGGCGACCAAACTATGACTAATCACCAATGTGTGTGCATACTGTATGTGTGTGTTACTGTGCGTTACCATGTGTTACTGTGTGTATACTTGTGTGTTTTTATAGCCAGTAAAAAATATTTCTGGAGGCTCTCAGGGAGTGCTGACCTTAACACTAGAAACAGTGACAAGGCCTGTTTGTTATAAATGACACATGAAGTTTTCAAGTTTTCCAACTCAAAATGATTTTGAAAATAAGTGTGTATTTGCGTGTGTGTTTGTGCATGTGTGTGCGTGTGCAGGCGTGTGTCTATGGAGCTCCATGATTCATACTGTTAAAGACATTACAAGTGACACATGGTATTAATCACAGTAATCCAATTCTCTTTATCAGTACCCACTGCTGTGCTTTAATGAGTGATCCACATAGAGAGGCTCTTATATAGACGGGGTGTTGCTGGAAGATAACCGACTCGCTAACTGTCTCTCTTAACCACACACGCCTTCTTGTCAAGCTCACATCTTAGTCAAGCAAAGAAATATGCAGGTATTCTTCACCATCCATCAAGGCCGGCTGGTATGGTTTCCACCTTCAGGCTGTTATTGTGTAAAGAGCAATGGCCAGTGTGGTAGGTATAGCCAGAAATAATTGATTTCTTCGTCTGTTTGCTCACCTTCACAAGCTTGAACATGAGGAGGCAACACATATTCTACTTTCTAGGAGAAAAGGGCACTCTTGTATCTGCTGTTTACTGGTATTTGTATATTTTATCTCAGGTCCACCCTTTCTAAGGTTGGATCCAACTCAATCTGTCAGGACAAATGGTGTGTAAAGCACTCTGTGAAGAAGTCTATTGTAGAGATTAGTGATGCACTGATATCACTTTTTTTCAGACCGAGTGCAAGTACTTACATTTGGGTACTCGCCGATACCGAGTACCGATACGAGTACTTCGATGTGCCAAAAGACCCTCGTTAACAGCCAGCTGGAGGGTGTGAGCGACACACGGCAGGCTGGGGAGTACCGCATAGGAGGCGGTGCGCCGCGACCGGCTCTAGGTCGGCTGTCCACAGTGCGCCCCGACCGTGTTGTGCCGCCAGCGCGGGGCGCGGCCCACGTAAAAGGCGCCAGGGGTCTGCGCCGCTGTCGGCAACCCACCCGACCCGTCTTGAAACACGGACCAAGGAGTCTAACGCACGCGCGAGTCAGAGGGGGCAAGCAAAACCCTGTGGCGCAATGAAAGTGAGGGCCGGCGCGCCCGCACGGTCGGGGAGGTTTAGCGTGAGGACCCGGAAGATGGTGACGAGAGGTTAACATCACGCTGCCGTAAAGTGGTATCGGTGCCGTGGTATCCGTGCCGTTTTGCGAGTACGAGTACAGTACCCGATACTGGTATCGGTGCATCCCTAGTAGAGATACATGCAGTTGATGAAGTAAAACAAGGTGAAATGAATTCTCAGTACACTGATATCTACTGTGTTTGTCATTGCAAATATGCAGCGGGCCAGGTGTAATCTGTATTCCATTTGAATTAACTACTTTGGCATAGGGGGAAAATTAGCTCAAACTGTGATATTACTTGACACTGTCCAAAGTAGTCTGGATGAAGATGAAATAAAGCCAAAAGTGCTGATGTCTTAATAGTAGGTTTGATCAATTATGCATTTGGATTTCAAAGTGCTGTGAAAGTCCAGGGCAAGCCTGCAACAGAACCCAGTTCTTTTTTTTTTTTGGCCTTTCTTTGTCTGAAGTATTTCAGTTCCCATAGTCGGCAGTGACAGCGGCAAGCAGTGCGAGACATTTTGGCACCGTGCGATCTTGCTGTCAGAGCTGCAATCACGTTCAAGTGATTGTGATTGGCCTGCGTTGAAGGAAAGTGATTTAGCCGCGTGAGCCTGGATGTGGAGTGTTTCTCTGATATCATCGGTTTTGGAGAGCATGCAGGACAGTGAGAGGACACAGTTTGCACGAGACGTATAAATAATAATGGTTTACTGGAATGTTAGCCTGATATGGTGTTCTACTATATAAAGTATCATGTTATCTGTTTAAAATTGTGACATTGTTTTCTTAGTCCAGGTCCAGTTCAACTGTTAAAAAGATTATACCTCTGTACAGTATGCAGTAGCACTCAAACATCTATGGAATGATCCTGACCAGCTGAATCTATAGACGTTATATCAGCATATATACTCCACCATTTATTTTTGAATTGGAGCTACATAGACGTATTTGCTGTTTCTGTTTTTGTCCTAACCAGGACTACATTTTATTGTGTCTTGATGTAACCTCGGCCCTCAGCGGACACGGTTGAATTAGAATCCCTGCAGGAAGCTGTCCACCTGGAGTTCAGTCATCCCATTGTTGGTACGGTGGAGAGAGATGGTTGTTCCCTGTACCAGATGGCTTGCGAAAAGCAAAACATTCAACTGAATTAATTAGGCAATCACATTGCCTTAACAAAAGGAAGCATTAGTACCCCATTGTTTTTTTGGGTTTCAGGCTCCAACCATGAGGGAGTATTGTGGTTTTCTGTTTAACTTTCTTACCATGGGGTCAGTTCCCAACTGTCCCTAAACTGAACATCCTCCCTCTATTTCTGTATTTATGTTTTTCACTTGTTTCCGTGTCACTCCTTTTTAAACAAGGGGTTGTTTCCCCAGGCTGCAGACCTCTGCAACCTTATCTGACCGCAGCTATTGATCTCCTACCGAGGGGTCTGTATCTGACTGGTAGTGTAGCCTCGGCCTTTATGAGACTGATACAGTGTGAGCAGCAGTATCATAGTGCAATCTCTGCTGTAGCATGATCCCTCCGTGTTTGAATCAATAGCGCCGGGACGATCACACGGCTGTTGGCACAGTTGTTTCGTCTGCTTAGGGGCCATCTGTGGCACAGTGCCACAGATTTATCATGGCTGCCGCTCAATTCATAAAACTGCACCAAGTGGTGCACGACCATCGGAGATATTGATGAAGGAATTCTAGAAGGGAAAGTTTCAAAAGCACGTTTACCAGTATTTGTATCATGCATGCATCTGTGTGCATCAAATATGCATATGTGTTTATCTCAAGCTAAATGAAAATGTGTTGTTTATAAATTAAAAAAAAAAGATTAGGTAACTAAAATGATATGTTTATGGTTATTATATAAATTGTAGGGTTAGGGCAGGGGTCTTCAACCTGCGGCTCCGGAGCCACATGCGGCTCTTTAGCTCCTCTCCAGTGGCTCCCTGTGGATTTATAAAAATGGAAATGAATAACAGTTTTTTTGTTTACATTTTCATTTTTATTTATCATTGTTGTAGGTCAAATGTACGACAGTGCGATGGAGTATTAGGGCCACATTGAGGAAAAAAAAAAAATTTGAAATTTTTAGAATAAAGTCATAATATTAAGAGAATAAAGTCATAGGTTTACGAGAAAAAAAAGTATTATGAGAATAAAGTCATAGGTTTACGAGAAAAAAAAGTATTATTATGAGAATAAAGTCATAATATTATAAAATAGTAATTTTACATGTTATTTTCTTTTTTCTCGTAAAGTCATGACTTTATTCTCGTAATATTACGATGAAGGTGACACAGTTTATAGTCTAAGTATATAGTATATAAGTCTAATGCAGTGAGGGCCAAAGTGCAAATGTACTACGGAGTATTAGGGCCACATTGAGGGAAAAAAAATCCAGAATAAAGTCTTAATATTACAAAATAAAGTCATAGGTTTACGAGAATTTTTTTTTAATATTATGAGAATAAAGTCAGAAGTTTTTGAGAAAGAAATGTTTTAATATTACGAGAATAAATTCATAACTTTAAGAGAAAAAAAGGAAATAAAATGTTAAATTACTACTTTATAATATCATGACTTTATTCTCATAATATTACAACTTTCTTTTCTTGTAAACCTATGACTTTATGCTCGTAATATTATGACTTTATTCTGGAATTCTTTTTCCCTCAATGTGACCCTAATACTCCGTAGTACATTTGCACTTGGGCCTTCACTGCATTGGACTTATATACTATATACTTAGACTAAGCTGTGTTACCTTCAAGAGACACATGTGGCTCAGGAGACGCAGGTTGCAGACCCCTGGTCTACACTAATTAAGCTAGTTGGGACTGGGCATATATAGTGACGTAGGGCGAAGAAAGGAGGGACACAAAAACAGGACAGAAGTTCCATTTGGGTACAGGATGAACAGTTTATACTGTATTTGAAGCATAATGAGCAGCACGCCTGCTCTCTATTCTTTTACTCGTCCACGCGATCCTCTCCTCACCCCCCCGCCTACCTCCAACTGTCTCTCCCTATCATCTCACATTTGTCAGGCTCTCTTGGTTTATGTATTTTTTTAAATGCAATTTTGCCTATTCAAATTTAACAGTGAAAGATTGTTTTCATTAGCGTGTGACAATAAATGGGATATTTAAACAGCCGACTGGCTTTTCAATTTCACATCTGGAGCGTCACGGCTACGCTAGCTTCATATCAGCCCAGCCACCACCAGTAGGAGGAGAGACACAAAGAAAGGAGGGGGGAGAAAGAGGAAAGGAAGACATAACAAAGGGGCAAAGGATGGATTCACTAACTGTTAACGCAATTTAATTTTAGTCGGAGATGAAATTGAAACATTTGCATTTGGGAGAGACAAGTGTTTCTCTGCAGTGGTATTAGGAGGGGAGGGGAATTAGCCTCCCACTGGAGAACAGCAGAAGTGGATCACACTTTTGTTGAGTTTTTGGGGTTTAGTGGGTTAAATACCACAGGTGTATGTAACTGTAAAACTCTATTAGTCTTCCATCCCCTTACCATTTTCACAATCAGAATCAGGTTGGAAAATATGGGCTACAATGGGTTAACATTGGCCACAGTTCACAATTCAGTCTATTTATTAAACTACATAATCTGTTTAAACAGACAAAAAAAAGCATTTTGCATTTACTCCATGCGTACCTTTCAGATTGTTTAAAGGTTGAGACATCATCATCTGCATTTTAAAGCCATTATATGGATTTCTTGGGAGAAAATAGCATTCCTAAAAAGAACTCTTTATTTTTCAACGTCATTATCTCCGCCGGGTGTATTCTTACTTTTTTGATTCACACTTTGTGACTGTTTTATAGCGTCATTGACCGCTGACTCCTCACTCCTCTTAACCGGCCACTAGGGGGCCGCAAGTGATTAACAACCGCTTCAGCAGCAAAAGGTATTTTGAGCAATCGGCTAGGCTAAAAACAAGCTTTATATCTAGTCTACTGCACGCCACATTTTGTTCTCTGTCGAGGCTCGAAAACTAACATCCTTAAAGAAAGTTTGGTCTCATGTTGAACCGGAGCATGTGCAGATTAATTACATACCCAATATGTTATGATCCACTAAAGTTAGGCACGATACAAAATGAATATATCCCCGTTTTTGTTTTTCTTCGCCATTATCTTGACTGTAAGGGGAGCCAGGAGGGACAATTGAGTTGTGATTCAACTCTTCTTTGTTTTGGAGGGAAGATAGAGACACACCTGGAGGAGACCTGCACCGTACAGACTGCACTTTTCTAGTTGTTTCTGTAGTTAGGTTCAGTACTCCTACGTGGGGGTCTTAAAGGTCCCATATCGTGCTCATTTTAAGGTTCATACTTGTATTTTATGTTTCTACTAGAACATGTTTACATGCTGTAATGTTACAAAAAAACTTTATTTTCCTCATACTGTCTGCCTGAATATACCTGTATTTACCCTATGTCTGAAACGCTCCGTTTTAGCGCATTTCAACGGAATTGCAATGGAATTGCATTGCTAGGCAACAGTTTGGGTCCATGTTTACTTCCTGTCAGCTGATGTTATTTACATACACTGCAACAGGAAATAAACTGGGGCACATTTAGAATGTTTACGTTTAAAACTGTGTAATGGTTTAAATATTGTAGATTTGTGACATCACAAATGGACAGAAATCCTAAAGGCTTGTTTCAAACGCACAATTTTTTAAATATGGGCTGTGTTTATTTCTCCGTATATTGAGCGTTTTGATAGTTTAACAGTATTTGTATAGCACTTAAACCTGCTTTATAATATAAAATACATGAAAAACTCACATTTTACAATATGGGACCTTTAAAGAGACAGGCACTAAAACGGAGCGTTTCAGACGGAGGGTGAATACAGGTATATTCAGACAGACAGGATGAGAAAAATAATGTGTTTTTTGAACATGAAAACATGTAAACATGTTTTAGTAGAAACCCAAAACACAAGTATGAACCTGAAAATAACCATGATATGGGACCTTTAATGGATATGGTCATGGGAACTATAGATGAGAGGAAACCCTCCAATCTTCCCCTCACTATAAACACATGTTGCCTGAGCTCCTTAAGCTCCATTTATAGAACAAAACGATGGATCGTTGAGAAGAGGTCCAGGCCAGGATAATATTGGTGCAGCGCTTCATTTACCCATATTTGGAAATGCTCCACCAGATACATTGTCCCTGTCAAGGCAAATTAAGCAATCCACAAGTATTCTTTGGAGTGCAGAAAATCAAATTTGATCTAGCTTTATATCCCTGCCAAGCCGGTTAAGCAGCAGTCGGAGTGTTCTTGTAGTGCCGAGCACAGTGTTTGTTTATTCTTATTGCAAGCCAAAGACAGATCAGAGAGTTGAACAGATTCAATCTGATCTATGTTGTTTTTTTACCCAGATGGGCTAGTTAGTCAGTAATGTGGGTGTTATTGGAGTGCAAGAGCTAAGCATGATGTTACCTCATTTGTCAGTGATGAAAGCAGTGAATGCTTCATGATTGTCGGTTGGAGCTGCTGATTGTCGGTGAATATGTGTCTGATTGCTTCGGATTATCAATACATGTTTCAGTGTATTCCTGCTGTCATTCCATATCTCTCCATATAACATAGTGGGCACAATTAAAGGTATGTGAAACTTTAAATAAAGTCATTTGATTAGATTTGTGTTTCATTTTGTTTTACCAAGAAATCAGTGAACTTGTCGTAGGGCCTGGCCATACCAACATTTTAAACAGTGAATCAATGGAATCATCCGTTTATTCACACACAGTGTAGTATGGAGTTCAACTTTTTGGTGAAGTTTGACATTTAAAATCGCACCACTGACCAACTCCCAACTTGACAGTGCAGACTGGTTAAGTGTAGAAAGGGAGGTGGAACTGGAAGATTTATATTTCAGTCCTGCATAAATGTGGATGGGGCAAGTTGAAGAACGCCACTTGCCCCACCCGCATACAACCACTGAGGTAACCTTGAACAAAAAGTTACTTCTTCTTTTTCATTTGTTTTCTTGCAAATGTCCAGCAACACGTGTCAATTTCCGCTCATTACATGCATACAGTCTTTTCAAAATAAACTTCCGTCTTCACAGGAAAACAACTTTCCTAGGTTTAGGCTAGAAAGCTACTCTGTTTAGGTTTAAGAAAAGTTCGTGGTTTGCCTTAAAATAACTCCTGAAGTGGCGTTACTGAAACATAACTTACGTGACAAACAAATCGACGTTGACTTCTGGTTTCACACGAGACAGGAACGGCCTGGTATTTTTTGACCCACCCATACAACCCCGACCTCCTCCCTATACGCGGTGTTTGCCGCTATTTATAGTTGCTGGTTCACGATTACGTTAATGACACACAAATTGATTTTGTGGGACATACATAAATTACAGTGCATTACTTTTCATACTGTAGGTATAGCTGCGAACAGTGCATGAGACCAACCTAATCTATTCTCAATTCTTATTGTCATCTACAGCATGCACTTCCAATAAAGCACCTTGCCATACCAACACAAGAAAATATACACTTATACCAGATTTGCACTAACCATGTTCAGAAAACTAACAAACATTATCATTGTATATATATATTATTTCTTATTTACTTTTTTCATGTGGTGTTTGTTGTGTGCTTCATGTGTGATTTGACTTACATTGAGATGGGAATTGTAGTTTTATAAACATGTTTAGTCAATATTTGTAGGCAGTATTTCTTTTTTTGCTTTTTTTTACTTGAAAGAGTCCAGCCCACAATAGTTCTCTCTGTACCCCCCCTCTGCTGGGTGGTCAAAGATCAGGGTCAGCTACATACTGTAGCTGCAGCCCTGGAGCTGTGATGGGTGTCTGCCTGGAAATATAGATATAGATAGAGTCAATGTCGGAGATGTGGAATCGGAAGAAACTAGAAGTTTCTAAAAAAAAATAAAAACTTAATGCACACAAATGCAACTTGTCTATAGTTTGGACAAACTTTTAGTTGTTGTTGCAGTTTGTGTGTTCTCCGGGTGTTCTGCTCTCTCTGTCTTTGATGCATGAGGCAGGTTGTTTGATAGAGACATGACAGCTTCACACAGTTGTGTGTGTGTGTGTGTGTGTGTGTGTCTATTGACAGCTCCAGATTGCTGTGAAACGCACAGAGAGAACAGTCTATTCCCTTTTCAGTCTGAAGCACAGGCAACATCCATCACGGCTGACAGAGAGAGAGAGGGAGCGATCGAGGGGAGAAGGAGGGAAGGAGAGGGGGAGTGACAGGTGAAGGAGTGATCTTAATTCTGTAGGGATTTTTTTTGCGTTTAAAGCTTGAATACACATCAGGTTACATTAGAAAGAGAAATGCTGCAGCGGAGAGACGAGTGGAGGTGGGATGACGCTGCTTTTCTGCTTCCTTTTTGTGTTTCCTTGTTTGTTTTTTCTCTTCCTGACCCCCAAACAACCCTTCAAACACACACAAATACACACACAAACACACAGACGGAACAGGGCTTTTAATGTACTTTTTAACTGAAGTGACCAAGCTAGGATGGACAGAGTGAAAACACTTAACGCAGTCTCTCATTTCTTTCTCTCTGATTTTCTTTGTCTATCATTTACCCATGCTCATTCATCCTCTCTAATCTGCCCGTCACTCAGAATTGACCATTAGCGTTCTTAACGTCCAGGAGCTTTTGACTTATTGCTTTTTTTATACTCTCCTTTCCTTCCTCTGTTTCCTTTTTAATTTTTTTCTACATCAGCCCCCCCTCCACCTCCATTCCGCCTCTCTTTTTTATCTGATTACAGCCAGAGTTATAACTCCTTCTAGCTGATCTATATAGTTGTCTATCCTATTTACAGGGGCATCCATTGGATTATACTGGCCCCTTCTGCTTACATCTAGTTAGCCGTATAGAATTGATGGCTCACACACACACACACACACGTACCAACAGGCACTTACATTGGCAACACACAAATGCACACTCTCTCACAGACAGCCACAAACCACACAAGTTACATGAGCATAAAGCCACAGTATACTGTATGTACATTTGCATATGCATGAGCACGCACACCCGGAGATACAAAACTGTATGTTCATGCAAATCCATGCACATGTGCAGAGATGCACACTTAACACCCATGGCCTCCCTCAGGCTAAGTATGCACCTCAGGCATAAGTGTGTCAAAGTGTACACTCCGCAGCTAGATTATCTTGGGGAATATAAATATTGTATTGGGACTCAGTGATGGAGGACTTGAATCAAGACTGCAAAATGAACCGTATTGGGACATTCCTAATATATATACTGTTGTTACCACTCATTCCCAAATGAATCAATGAAAAGTGAGTATTAAAGCTTCAGTAGGCAGTATATTTTTGGCATCATTGGGATAACATTCCATAATAACCTTTCAGCATATTGTAATTCAAGTGTTCTGAGAGAAAACTAGACTTCTGCACCTCCTCATGGCTGGTGGGTGGTGCTTGGTATTTCCTTAACCTGATCTCAACATGGCTGCCGGGGTCACAAACTTTCTCATTTTACAGCTAAACCGTACACTACAAGATGATTCTGAAAACATTTGAGGAGAGAGAGCGGAATTACAGTAACAGAATATTGATTCATATTTCATATCAGCGCTACCTAGTTTGACCGTTTGGTCAGGGTTCAAAGTGATTGACAGCCGGCTCTCGTACACGGCAGCTGAAAGCAGGTTTAAGTCCTATATAAATACTGTGAAAGTACCGAAACGCTCAATCCACAGGGAAATACACACAGCCCGTATTCAGAATCTCTGCATTTGAAACAAGCTGTCAGGATTTCTGTCCATTTGTGATGTCACAAATATACAATATTTAGACCCATTACACAGATTTAAACATAAACATTCTAAATGTGTCCCAGTTTATTCCTGGTTGCAGTGTATGTGAATGTCATCAGCTGACAGGAAGTACACATGGACCCAATCTGTTGCCTAGCAACGCAATTCTGTCGCAATTTCGTCGCAATTCCGTCAAAATGTGCTAAAATGGAGCGTTTCAGACAGAGTGTAAATGCAGGCATATTCAGGCCGACAGTATGAGGAAAATAATGTTTTTTTTTAACATTACAGCATGTAAACATGTTCTAGTAGAAACACGAAATACAAGTATGAACCTGAAAATGAGCATGATATGGGACCTTTAAGATATCAAAATACTGAAGTGAGTAACACTTGAACCGATTGACATTGAATGATTTTGATTAATTATAATATTTGCTGGGTGCTGTTGCACACTGGGAAAGAATTTGGTTGAGATTGCCTTCCCCGACTTCCCCCCGTTAGGAATACGTCCGGCAAAATGAAATGTCTTTATATTCCAGAAACGCCACAACTCGTGGGAGCTCTGTGATCAGCCACTGTACGACTGCATGTAATTTAATGGCTGTCGTGGCCTTAGTGCATTTTCTGTCCTAGCTGTCCCAGAATACCCTGGGTAGATGTTGTTTCCCCGTTCTAGTGGAGCTTCGCTCTGCGGCTGTCACTGCATTTATGAGTTTGCCGCTCGGTGCCAGCCTGCATATCCGCTTCACCGTTGAGCCGGTCGGTCTATCGCTTGAGGGGAAGAGAAGAAGAGGGAGAAGGAGGAGTGTGATTCCACTCTAATTTTGTGCTCTTGACTTGAAGAGATTGCTCAGGCTATAATTGCAGACCCTTTGCTCGGGGTAAATCAATCTAAATGGAACAGGCCTGGATGATGCTACTCTACTTGACCGACTCTGTTCCGTCCTACTTCTGATTTTCTCAATCGCTCCCCTGGTGCTCAAGTGACTGTTAAATAGACTTTAGAGGAGAAGACACACACGCAGGCATAGTCATACACACATACATAGGAAAAAAATGTTCTTCGAGTACTCAAAGAAATGACTTCCACTCGCGTAAATTAGTTCCTCTCGTGGAGTAAATGGGAGGTTTTCACAGTTTTAAAAGGTATGTTAGAAACCCAGACCACCACACATAGAACTAAATTAACTGCTAATTGCAATGTATGTAATAAGTAGTCATAATTTAAATAATGGCCTGAAGCCTGGCATGTTTAAGCTAAGCCGTCCTCACCCAAAAAACAGTCTGTGCAAGCTGCTTATTACGACCCATATTTACATTTATACATACATTACATTTAGTTAAATAATCAGCAGTAGATGTCACATAGAAGTGGTGTACATCATCTGAAAGCTGCGAACCTGAAGATTAATTTGAGATGCAGCTAAGCACCGTGTGTCCAGTTGTTCGAATCCTTAATTAGAAATAGCAATTAATTAATTGATTAATTGATTAATTGATTAATTAATTAATCAATTAAAATTAATTGTGGAAGTAGAACGTGATGACACATGTTTGTGATGGCCATCCCCATGCTCTATTATGTCTCATAAATTGGTGCAGTAATTTTGGGGGTTGACATCATTTGTTACACAGATTTGGTGCTAAATTTATTAATTAATTTTTTACGACTCAAGAATTGAAAAAAAATATAAAAATTCCCCCCAAAATACCACATTAAGACACCAATACCTTGAGAAACACCGTAGAAAAAAGCCATGCTGTGATTTGGTTTTAAAAACTTTTGACATTTGGAGATTTCTGCAAGAATTGCATTTTTGGGCATTTGGATGGCGAGCACTTCTGTTGTGTAAACCGCTATTAAAAAAACATTATTGTCAATCTAGCTTGATTAATGATTATAGCTGTACAGTTTCATGAGGCTGTGATTATCCTAGAGGTCACCACAAGGTCATTTTATACAGTGAGGTCAAATAAAAAAAAAAAAATGGTCTCACTACAATGAAATGGCTCCTATGGGGACTAACATCATCACACATGAATACAGTTGGTTTTCATTGGATCTACAAGAGTCTCAGCTTTACAGTGATACACAATTTTTAATATTATTCCAGGAATGTTTAGGGACCCCAGTATGCAGAAATATTCAGATACACCATCTGAGTATAGGCGAGGGGTGGACCCCTTTGAAAATCGCCATGTCAATTTTTCCTTGCCAAAATATAGCGTAACGTAGCGTTATTAAGCGTTTTTTTCCTGACATGTTAGCATGACATGGTTGGTACCAATGGATTTTATAGTTTCATATGATAGCATGGTACTAATATCGTCACCAACAACTTCTAAAAGACAAAATAGCGGCCAGGCGAGCCGGCGGGGCCGTCAGAGTTTTGAAGGGTTAAAACCACCGTGCGACTGCTTCACATCATTAAACAGAACATCATATATGTAGTTTTGAGATTCTGTTGTTTCGGTGTGAGGATGTATTGGTTTAAGCAGTGTTTAAATGCTACCTTGATCCGTCCGAAAATTACAAGTAGGATGAGCACATATTGTTTCTTTAAGCCTATTTTCCAACCTGATATCAGCATTCAGTCTGTATGTGGCTACATTCACCTTAATGCCATCTGATCTCGTGGCCTTGCATTTACACCTGGTATTATTAGGCATTCTTGTTATCTCCATTCGGCCTGCATTAAGTAGACGGCGATGGCAGACTTGTCAACACACATGGCATGAGCGAGGTCAAGAGAAATGAAGCTGCCATGGTATCCACTCATTTTCCCCCTGTGCAGTGGCAGCGATACAGAGCACATGGCACAGTAAATACAGGTGTAATTGGGGGGATTTGTGTGAAAACTGGCAGCAAATTCTGCAGTGAGATGTGTGAAATACTCAAACTTGCAGGTTGCGGCAATGACACGCCACATATTTCCTCTGATATGTTGCTTGTTATTGGATAGGCTACAGATAGGATTGTATTTGTCACATGCTCAAACAATAATGTGCAGTGGGGCATGCTCTTGAGGGTTAGATAAAAAAGGATAATGCAATAAAAAAACATTGATTAGATTAAGAGTAGAAATAAGAATTAGTTAAAGAAATATAAAGAATAAAAAAAACAAGGGATGAAAATTATCATATAGTAATATATAAGTGTGCAGCCGGGCTGTGCAATATTTCAGTATATAAAGATATGCATGTATCACAGTTGTAATTATTAGATATTCTAATTATATAGTTATTAGTTGTATTAATACGATCTTAGGTTCATCCATTTGTCACAACCCGTCTCAAGGGAGAGACAGAAAGAGTGACTGACTGTCACCAGGGTCCTCACATATATCATAAAGCGTTTGATGGACTATTCCGTTGCCCTGCAATCACCAATTAAAAGCTGAGCTATAAGCCTCTCTTTAACCATCAAGCTAGAGATAACCCTTACATTAACTAATGCGATAACCTCCCATAACCCACTTCCTATCTTTAGCAGACACATAATTGTAGAGTGTGTGTTATTAATACGAGTACCTCTCCATATTGTACCAACTTCATATCCTCTCTTTATCTCTTCCTCTCTCTCTCTCTCACACCATCTCCCAGGTTTAGCATAGAGCCTCCCATTACGCTGTGTAATTGTGCATGCTAATTATTTTACCATTATGATTTCACAGTATGTTGCTGCTTATCCGTAATGTGTCTGTTTTGCCAAGTTTTTCGCTGTACTGTGACAAAACAGTGCCGCTTTACTGCCTTGCGTGGCAATTGTGATGAAATCCAGGTTTAGTCCTTACTTGCTTACTGAGCATCTCCCTCCAGCCAAACAGATCATTAAAAAAGGATAGTTTACTTCAAAATCAAAAAAATATGGATATCTCCAACACTCTGCAACCCACACCAAAATTAGCTATATTAATAAATAGCACTGCAGGAAAAAATTTTGGGAGTGAACTGTGCCTTTAACCTGCTCTTGTAGGTGTCACACAAATTAGCTGTATTATAACCAGATGGCAACCAAAAGTGATAAAGTAAAGATTAATTCAGCCCACGTGTTTGCTTTGAGATCAAAATCAGATTTTTATGTCCAATGTCCATACTTATTATTGAGCATTTTTCCAGAATCTGTTGCATTTGCCCCAGGACATTTCATTCCTACAAGATAAAACTAAATATTGACTAAATGAAAGTCAGGTGTACGTTTAACAGTTTTTTTTTTGCAAAAGTAAGTTATTTGATTCAAAGTAAATCTCCAAAATTCAGAAATGTAAGTGAAAGTTTAAAAGTAGCAAAAATAAACCTGTAATTGTAATGTTCTAGTATGTTTGACTACTCCATATATACTGTGGATTTCTGGCTCTTTTTTTTTAAGGAGAGAATACACGTACAGGCAGGATACACATGCACATTTCACCCAATATCGAAGAAGGAAGATTAGCTTGTGTTTCCCTATGAAGTCCAACTGCACATTAATTTCGATTCTTGCTGTTGGAAAATATTTGATGAAAATGAAAGTTCCCTTTGAAGCAGACACATTCCTTTCTGTCACGCTGGAGACTTTAAACTCTGACGGCATATTTGATGAGCTCAGTGTATGTTTTGAATATAAAACTTTTACACCTTAAACTATTAAGTCTAACCATTAGATAACAGAGGGGGAAAAATTACAATACTTTTTGTCTGAAATGTATCACACAGTTGAAAAACTTATGTAAAGCTTAATAATTATACTTGGGAACAATGGTTGATATTAATGTTACCCACTTTAGTACCACATTGCTCTGTTATAGTGATAAAAAAACAATCTCATTTAACCTAAACCAACATCCCACCAACATAGTTGGGGCAGGTTAACACTCCGGTTCCTGAATCGAACCAATGCGAGGATGATAACATTATTTCAGTTTTCCCAACTGGTCCAGTTTGCGTTCATAAAGGCAAAACTCAAACGGTCCAGAAATTCTGAACATGAGTCAGGTTGTGGAAATGTTGTTTGATTATTGGTCATACATTTGGCTCCGACTCAACCGTTGCCTCGACATGTGTCATGTGCTTTCCTACTCTGTGACAAGAGTGTGAATGAAGCAAAGTTGTTAAATGTACTGATTGAGCTGCTGGCTAGTTAGCTAGCTAGCTAGCTAGCTTGCTAATTCCACCATGCTTTCTTGCTACACTGGTTAACGTGCAGAAAATGAGCCGCAAAAAGTTCACTCATCTGGCGGTATAGCAATGTGCTTTCCTACGCTGTGACAAGAGTGTTTGGATGTTTTTTTTTAACTCATTTAGCTAGTTAGCTACCTAGCTTGCTAATTACCTCCGCCAAGGCCGAAGGCCTAGAAAGGAGGTAGTGTTTTCACCGGCGTTGGTTTGTCCGTTTGCAGGATTACTCCAAAAGTCCACGATAGATTTGAATGACATTTTATGGAGGGGTGGGGTGTGGCACAATGAACAATCCATTAGATTTGGGTGGCAATCCGGCTTTGGGAATTTTTTTGTGGTCTCCCACATCCATTGGGCCCATTGAGCAGGCGCAGTAGCGTTTCCTTTAACTCCGCCTCCCAGCCCTCACTCTAGCCTCGGTTTTGGTCTCATTCACATGAACGGAGGAAGGAAAATAACTCTGGATTCGGCTATTAGTGCATTTCACAACTTTTAGGGCCTAATGACTTAAATAAAGGCTATTTAAGTGTTCGTACAGGGAAGTTGATTTACATTAAAAAAAAAAAAAATATCCGTTGATTTACAGATTCCTCCAAAAAAATCATTAAAAAAAAGTAATCGCTCCAGGGTTCGGTTCAACCAGACCAAACAAGGCAAGTGAACGTGCCATTAGTTTGTTGAAAATAGTTTTATTGCTTACAAAATTGAATAGGAATTTTCAACATTGAGGTATCAAAACAGCCCAGTATCCCTATAGGAATTACATCCATATTGGACAATTCAACACCGTCAAGTCCAATTCCAGGAAGTCATTTTCTCCATATGTAAGCTACTGTAGCGAGACAGAGCGTAAGGGAATAGAGGTCAGGTAGTGAATGGGTGTTGGCAAATCAGACTTTCATGCAGAAAACTGGACTTTGCTTAAACTGACACAAGACCTTGTGTGAGGTATACTATTCCAGCATAGACTTACTGGTCAGATCCAATGTGTGTGGGGAAAATAGCGAAGATGTCATTTTTGATAGTCTGGGTGGTGCCTTTGTAAAAAAACATTCCTGCCCCGGGGCCCACTAATAGTTTAATCGGGCCAAGAGCTCACACCACAGAACAAGTTGCCAACAGGACATTCTCTGAAGATGTTAGTTCGAAACTTGAGTCAGATAAATACAACCTAACAACACGATCGCTTCAATGGGGTCTGCTAACTGGCCCAGTCTGTCTGCCAGCTGACCAGTCAGAGCAGGAAAAGCATTGACCCCTCTGTCAACGGGTCTGTCTGTAGCTGCTTTGACTTTGTGGACACACATTGGACCTCTCTGCTGTACAGTACGAAGCTGCCTCTCCCCGTATATATCTCCGCCTCTCCCTCTGTCTGTCTACGTCTCTCTGCTGCCCCGGGTTCACGTCACACCATAACAGGATTCATCTAAGTCAAGGGTTAGATAAAGAGCAGTGGGAGGGACTGCAATAAAAGAGGAGAGAATCCTTTTTCATCTCAGCCTCTCGCTGTTTCTCTGTCTCTATAAGTGCTTGTCGACGGTATGGAGCGTTGCGTCTGCGCCGCAGGTCTCTTCCCCAGCCAACCGCCGCTCTAATCCTGTTTCCTCTTTTCACACGCTCTATGATAGACTACTTTGGGGTGCGTTCATGCCCTGAAAATAGTCTGCGTGAGCTATTTCATGCGTGTTGTGCTATGTTGTCTGCCTGTTTGTCTGCGCCCCTCAGTGCCAGGGATGTGTGGTGAGTGTGTGAGCGTGTTGGTCAGCGGGGTCCAGCGAAAATGGATAGTGATGATATATGGGCGACACACACACCCCAGAGGTCGTTGTTGGAGCACGGTGCATTACTGTGATTGAAGCCGATAATGCACCAACAGACTCCGTGCTGTGCCCCTTCTAACCCAATCACAACTCTGCTGATGGCGTGCCCCACCATCTGTGCTTCTTGGATTGGATGGGGGGAGTGATTGATGTGCACTTGAACCTATTCCAGTGAGTTATCGTGGCCCGCTGTAGTCTTTAAGACAAGACCCTGTGGTCATTTTTCACCTGCGGACGCCAGTTTGTCGTACTGTCCTGCCTTATCCTGCATTCATTAACTCTTTGATGCAAAGCTGAAATGCAATTACAGTGTTTCACAGTTGGGGGGGGCGGGTGTATCATTTCCTCTCTTATCCCATGAATCATGATATATATAGCATTTGAGCAATTGGACTGCTAAAAATGAATTGAAAACATATTTACCATTTCCAAGATTTGACTTTTTTGAAAGTTTGTCATTTGCTACCATGTGGGCAACAATTTAACTATTCATTTAGCCACTGTATCTCTGAAAGCACAAATAAACATCCTAAAGTGAAATCTTTCATGAGCCTGAAAGTTCATTGTATAGATCTTGGGAACAGTTCAATTAAGTCAACATCAATTTATTCACATTTTCCAGAGGTATCAACAACAGTTTAGCTCAGGGGTCTCCAACAAGTAGCTTTGGCGAGCTACTCAGAAACTGGTAGCTCGCCAAAGGTTCAAATAATATGTACATTAATGTAATGAGACAAAGTCAGTTTTTAAACCTGTTTCAATTTCGATCCAATCCAATTCATGGACATCCCGCCCCCTTCTGCAACAAAATGATTATTTGCCAATCAGCTGCCAATTACACGAGTTACGCTGCAGTGACGCTGTAACATTAGGCGATGTTAGCAGACTAGCAAGCACCAGATTTGAAATTGACCGCAGAAAATTGCCAGGCCAATAAAAGGCAAAAAAAAAATACTATTTTCATGAGGAAGAATTTTTTTTTTCACAAATGTGAATGACATTTGCGTTGCAAC
Source organism: Sebastes umbrosus (assembly GCF_015220745.1). NCBI lineage: Eukaryota > Metazoa > Chordata > Actinopteri > Perciformes > Sebastidae > Sebastes > Sebastes umbrosus. The sequence goes on from NC_051273.1 coordinate 33,182,026, forward strand.
CGTGTCAGTTGGTAAAATAAAACGCCGAGCGCCACTTCACCAAAGTCCAAAGCAACTTTTCATGAGACTTTCCGGCTGGTAGCAATCTACGAACGGAGAAGGTAACGGAGCTGAAAACAACACTTAAAAGACAACAGTTTACCAAACTGACAAAGAAAGCCAACGTAGCAACAGAGGCTTCGTTTAGTGGCGCACATCCTAACGAAACACAAAAAAACCTTCCTATGGTCGAGATTATATTAGAGGTGATGACTGCTGTGGCTAAAACCTTTTTAATGGACCATAAAGGTAAGACAAAAATGATGTGTGCTGTTGGTGATGTACAACTCGGTGCTGTGAGTAGCTCTCGGTTGCTTTCATTTTTGTCAAATTGGCTCTCGGAGGAAAAAAACGTTGGAGACCCCTTGTTGAGCTAATCTAAATGCCATACTATTAATTGGCTTATATTTTTCAATTATTTTGTGTAGATTCCCTGTAAATCATGTCAAAATTCTGTGCAGCCTGTTACAATTTGGGCAACATGTAGTTATAACTGTTACTGCTTCATTTTAAACTGTTGATTTGGGATCGACCACACAGCTGCATTGGCCACTTGAGCAATGGTGTGAACACTCCAACATCCACTCGATGGCTGCACAAGAAGAGGTCCAGATGATTATCTGGACCTTCCTCCTCTTCCATCTTTCCCCCGTCTGCTGGATTGCGAATGAAATGGCAGGGAGAGAGAGAGAGAGAGGAGGAGGATTCCATATTAAAACTCTGTTTGCATCTTGTGCGGTTTTGCAAGTCACAAGTAAGGCCCAAGTCTTGCACTCAAGTCCCAAGTCAAGTCCTAAACTTTGAGTTTTGGGTCCTAAACAAGTCATAATGCACTCTACACACCAAATGTAATGCCATTTTAACAACAGAGCAATAATTTATATTAAATACTAGAATGGCACACAGAGAGTGCAGACTTCTGCCCGTTGGATTCAGGAAAAATTCCTGAATCCGGATCATGATTTGGATCGCCACCAAAATCTAATGGATTGTTCATTGTGCCACACTCCACCCCTCCAAAAAAAATCATTTAAATCCATCTCAGACTTTTGGAGTTATCCTGCAAACGGACAAACAAACAAACCAAAACAACAAACCAACGCCGGCCTTCGGCCTTGGCGAAGGTAATTACATATTACACACATTAATTACATTTTAAAAAATCATAAATGCTTTTAAAAGTTGGTATTTATTTGTTAAAACTAGTGTGACTAAATTCAATCATTAAAAAAAAAAAAAAAAGAAGTCTGGGGAATTAAGTGTTGACTCACTGGGAATGAATATCGTTAACATTAGTTGATTCATGAAATGAAGGGAAATTAATTCATTTGTGGCACACTTTAAATAGCATACTTTTTGCATTCTTTGGGCTTTGGGGGGAGGTATCAAGTATTTATAAGTCAATAGGCTCAAGTCAGTGAAATCCCGAGTCACTGTTGTTAAAGTCCAAGTCAAGCTGCCGGTCTTTTTTTTTCTTGTCAAGTCGAGTCTAATGTCATCAAATTTGTGATTCTGACTCGAGTCCAAGTCATGTGACTCAAGTCCACGCCTCTGCATGGAGATGTCAATAACATGCCTGTACCGCATGTTCACGTTTACAAACCCAGCGTCCATAATTCTGTCCATCCAACATATCATTGTGCCTGTTTACCCCCACTAACAACAAAAAGACTCATAGCTCTTGTTTTCCTGCCTGTTTCAAATGAGCCATGCTCCCATGTGTGCTCGTGTGTGCATCACATTGAATGTGTGTGTGTGTGTGTGTGGATTATCTTTCCTTAGCATATGATTGTTCCAGTGTGTGTGAGTGTCTGTGTAATACGTACTGCAGAGAATAGTAGAAACATCGCTCCAGTAACTCGCTGCATAATTCTCGGTGCCAGGGGAGACTCGCCTGGTTGGTTCATTTCTACGGAGAGATGTCTCCCAGTGTTTGAAGAGGCTAAAATAGAACAGTACAAAGCATGTCAGGGGGAAAAAAAAAAAATCTGTATTCCCGCCACACACTCTGCACAGCGCAGCCGGGGAATAGCTGCTCGTCTGTCTGCCTGACTGACTTGACTAATATTTTATGCAACCCACAAGAAAAAAAATAGAAATAATGGGAGGGACGTTCATCTTTGAAGTGGTTGTAGTTGGAGATTTGTGAGTCTCTCAAATCTTTCTACCTCTCCATGTATACAGTGTCTTCCATTCTGCATGCAGTCATTGTATTAGTCGCCAGTCTTACTGTGAATCCCAAAAACACATTGACATTGTGTTGAGCCATGCAGCAACAGTAGATAGCCACTCACACTCACTCAGAGAAAAACAAGAACATGCTTTAATTATTCTTATCTTATTAAGAAAAAGTAATGGCATGGCCAGCACAAATAAAGGCTGTGTAAAAGATATAGAAGGTGGTTGGTTTACATGGTGACACCATAATACACCATAATGTATAGCCTATTTCTACAGCACTAATTCATCAGTACAACACCCGAGTTGTGTAATAATCACCACTCTATTTGTCTCCCCCCCAACTGTAGCTGATGAGATATGCCAGTGAAACTCAACACTTCCTGCAGATGTTTCACATTAAAAGCCTACCAGGAAAGGAGGGAACTGTAAGACTTTTAATATGAGCCATCTTTGCAGGAAGTGTTGAGTTTAACAATAACAACAACATGAATAATAATCATAATAATAATAATAATAATAATAATAATATAATTACTGTTATTATTAATGATAATCAAAACAAATTAAATTATTAATAATAATCATGATAATAATAATAATAATAATAATCATGATAATAATAATAATAATAATAATAATCATGATGATAATAATAATACTAATAATAATAATAATATGTAATAATACATAAATAAAAAGATAAATTAATAGGATTAAAATATATATAAAAAAACATTTAACTCACTAGTCTAATTTAATCTAATTTGTCACTGACTTTAATGAGGTTCCATAGTTCAGTGAAAAAGAAAAGAATAAATCAATTATAAATATAAGCTAACATGTACAAAGAAACATACCCCTTTGTTGTGCCACATGGATAGTTCAATATACTGTACAATATTCATGATTATTCAACATTTCAGTTGGAAAAAATGTTTGTGTGTAAAATCTCCACACAATGACCTTTAGGTCCTCACAGTAGAGTTGGCAAAGCTGCTCATGTCCTCATCTGCACTAAATAATATTGTGTCGACGATAAAAAAACAAAAAAAAAACATCACATAACATAACATATGCTGTTTACTTGAAGTGTTTGAGTAAGGCACTTACTGTGGGAAGAAATAAATAATGTACTTTCTAGAATTGTTCTATTTTCATTTTAGCTTGCAGAACATCATTGTGGGATTTCAAGGATCTGTAGTGCAGGTGCACAGTGGGAATAAGTGTGAGTTTTGTAGAACGCATTTGATTTGAGCTCCAACTGTTTCAAAGAACTCTCAGTCCTATGGCACATATAGCATCAAAGTACAAGGTGTTCTTTTATTCAGTATAGGAAATCGCTCTCACTTGAAAAGTTCATGCGTAGATTCTTTTATTATTATTTAACTGTATTTTTTTATTGTTTTTTTTTTTTTTGCCCAATTTAAATAGGGAATTTATTTCACAACACAAGACATATGCCAACACTGCCTTTGGGTCATCTCCTTCACAGGGTCATCTTCACTCATCTTTCCCTCTGCCTCACTGCATCACTCCTGCCCCTCAACCCCATAACCAGAGCCAGAGGTGATGGCCTGTACTTTCATCCAGTTAGTTCAGGTCTGAGAGAACTGTGGTTGTCTATATAGCTTGTGCGGATGTACGGTACAGTACAGTATGTTCTGTGTGGTGGAGCTGTGGACAAAAACATGGAACAATAGTTAGATAGATGTACATTCAACTGTGTGGATACAACCCCAGAAACGGCAAGAATCATGCAAGTACATCAACTTTTTTTTTACCTTCTACGATACAAGTAGACAAGCCAGCAAGGCTACGGAAAACTAGTCCAGTGATGGCTTCTGCAGTTTATGTACTGGAGGTCATGTGATCCTCATCTTGTTTGGTTGTTGTGGTCCGTCGAGAGTCTCATGAAAGAGGTAGATATACTTCATGGTCACACCATCACACCCACACACTTTCTTTTGTGGACCAACCGGCCAACGGAGTGAGCTATAGAGCTATAGAGCTTAAGAGCTATAGAGCAATAGAGCTATAGAGCCGCTGGTCGCAGCTAAAAATGATTAGACATTCGGGATACCAATGCAAAAACTGTTCCTGTCTGAAACCCTTTGTTTTTTTGTTTTTTTTTGTCCAGCACTCATAGTTTCTGTTTTGACTTATTTATTATGGTTCCGTCCATCTTTCACTTGCATGAGGCAAGCCCCGATCCTTTAACAAGGACCAAAGGTGATGGCCTGTGGTTCTCTTAAAGGTCCCATATCGTGCTCATTTTCAGTTTCATACTTGTATTTTGGGTTTCTACTAAAACATGTTTACATGCTTAAATGTTTAAATAACCCTTTATTTTTCTCATACTGTCTGCTTGAATATACTGGAATTCACCCTCTGTCTGAAACACTCCGTTTTAGTACATTTCAATGGAATTGCAACAGAATTGCGTTGCTAGGCAACAGCTTAGGTCATTGTTTACTTCCTGTCAGCTGATGTCACTTACATACACTGCAACAGGAAATAAACTGGGACCCATTAAGAATGTTTACGTTTAAAACTGTGAAATGGTCTAAATATTGTAGATTTGTGACATCACAAATGGACAGAAATCCTGACGGCTTGTTTCAAAAGCTCAGTTTCTGAATACGGGCTGTGTGTATTTCTCTGTGGATTAAGCGTTTCGATACTTTCACAGTATTTATACAGAACTTAAACCTGCTTTATAATACAAAAAACATGAAAATGACACTTTCTACAATATGGGACCTTTAATACCCACAATACAATCAACATACAATATGTCCGAGTGAAGAGCAGCATGTAGATTTTATATAAATTTGGAGGAGTGGAGGAAAGAGTTCTGGTGATGTAAAGAGGTAATAAGAATAGTGAAGGAGAAGCTATGAGAGCCAAAGGAGATATGAAGAGACGAGTGTGAGGGGTTGGGGTTGGGGAGTGGAATGGTTGCCAGGGTTACGGTCAGGGTTGTGACCCCTTATGTCAATCTGCCCATTTGGAGCATATTGCAGAGTAAGAGGATTGGATTTTTATGGAGATGGATTTCATCTGCTGGAAAGCTCTCTCTCTCTGTCTCTATACCTCTCTCCACCTCCCCTTCACCCACTGTACCTTTCGCTCAGGCTTCCCCCGTCTTCCTCCTGGTGTTACCATGTGTGACTTGTCACCTGACTACATTTCCGAAGCTGTCTCCTTTCCTCGCTTTCCCCTTCCTTCTCCTCTGCCTGCCTGCCTTCCATCCTTCTCTAAACCTCAATAGTGTGTTTATTCAGTGACATCAGGATCAACATGATCCCCTAGTGATATTTTCCAAATGCCAATTTGTGTCTCCTAACTCACACGTAAAAGATTACAGTATGTAGCTGTGTGTATTTTTTTTTTTTTCCCCATCAGTGCTTCTGTATCTGTCTGTGGATTTCAGACAATGACAGAGAGGATGTAATGGAGAGAGCTTAGCCGGCTGCCTTTTTTTAAATGTCACACTATTCTCTTTCCATCTGCTGCACACTCTGGCCGGTAGAATGCAATTGCACTTTGATGCTGGTTGATGCACTCCACTATGGAGGGCACAAATTGCGATTTACGCTCGGTATTAAAATGCGATCACATGTTTGGGTGCAGATTCTAACTGAACAAGTGGGTATGATATGAATTTGTAAGCCCACAATATGAATCAGTGATGCGTGAGTATAGTATATGTATAGTCAATGCTCACCGTGGCTAAACTGCTTACCCAGCACTCCGCACCTGCACACAGCATTTTAATGGGTTCTCCCAGAAAAGCCTCCAAATGTGATCAGATTTCAGCCATAGTCAGCCAGGAGTAAACAGAAAACAGGGAGCATCCAATAGCCTACTGGCAGAAACTTGTGAAAAAATGTCCTCCCTGCTGGTCAGAAGTCAGTAGAAACATCAAAGCTGGCAGATTGGCATTGGTTTTAGAGATAGAAATGTAATAGTTCAGGTAGAACACATTTATTCATATTTCATCTGCCAGGAGAGTGAGCCGATCCTTCACTGCAGACTCCATCGCTTTCATCCATCGCTTAACGCATTGTTCTAGAACAACAACTCACATAATAGACAAACGGGTCTTTTTGCATAGTTTTTTGACATTCTAAAAAATGCTTTACTGTAAATGTCTAAGTCACTTTAAAGTTACTGTGAGGAACTTTTAACTGGTTATGAAACAGTATCAATTTATTGCCCGTATTGCTGGGCCCGCTGGAGGGAAGGGAGGCACAGAAGAACCAGAACCAGGACATCTCATACAGACTGTCAGACCCTGCTGCAAGTAAAATGAGAGGTTTTCTAAAGGGACTCTGGTGCACAAAAACACTACCGCTGTTGTCCATGCGCGGACGGCCAAAGACGACACAAAATGAAAGTTCTTCGTAGAAGCTTTAAGTCACGGGTTAATCCGAGAAAGTGTGGAGCAACAGTTTATAACCTTAATGGGATAGTTTGTGTGTTGTTAATCGGGGTTGTATGAGGTTTAGGATACTTTTCCGACAGCGAACTGAACTGAAAGTGAAATGTATCTATACTGTTTTTTGTCATCTGAACCAGCTGGCTTCGGAGAGAGCTAGAAAAAGTTTCACTTTCAGTTCAGCTCCCGGGAAGGAAAAGGAAAGGGCTGTCTTACGGCAAGATAAAGCAGTGAAAATATTTTAAATATAGCGTACACTTAAACAGATATCAGAGTGCCGAACCCATGAAAAAAATATTATTTCTCGTATTGTTTAAAAGCCATCAGAAATGTCACATCGTGTCCTTATGATTCGTATTTTATGATCTTGAAATTTTACAGAAAACCTATAAATATTTGGATTCAATCAAATGATACAATTTGTCTTTTATAGGCCAAGCCATCTGGGGCTGATTTATATCATACCGTGTAAATATTGTCACTCTGAGCAGCCCTGGAGTACCGTCCAACCAACAACGATGATGCTCAGCTTCATATTTGGCATAACCAATTAATTTCCCCCCTAACCATCAGCTTTCTAAAACAGTCCATCAAACCTCATGTTTCAAAATAAGACAAAATTCTTATGTATCACCTGCCAGCATTGAGTGATGCAGTGTTGTAGCTTTTCTCTCACTGCCTTCATTGACAGTGGAAATGTTTGCTGAGATACTTTACTTCAGTTACCATGCTTCCCACTCATTGCAGCTGCATGAATCCTCACATGGGAACCACATAGAGGAATCAGGGCTGAGGTCACAGTAAGCGCCTCGCTAAAAGGCACCTCATCCGCTGGTGTGTCTCCCACCAGCTCAACCCACCAAGTTTCCCAGCTGTTGCGGGGAGTTCAATTGGTGACCTTAGCTGCATAATGCCGCTACTTGAGGCTGTGCCCACCCACGTTCTACAAAACAGCATAATGAAGAGAGTTTAAAAAGTAATTCTGCATTTTGTCTCAATATTTGAAAAGAAAAGAGAACAGGAGAGCACACAAAACAATACGAAATGAAGGGTTCTTCTTGAAGGGCTGAGATTCTACCCAGAACATTTGCTTCTGAAGAACCTTTTTTTTGAAAAGAGGATTTTTCAAGGGTTATTCGTAAGACTAAGGGTTCCCTTAAGAACTCTTTTCATCCAAAGAACCCCTTTTAGAAGATCTTTAAGGCTTGTTAAAAGCATGCAATAATTTTGTCTTGCAGATAAGCGACAGTAATAATGAATAATGAATTTCGTGAAGATCGAAGAAACTTTCTCTGAAAAACTGCCTACATTAGGGGGCGCTATCTCGCCCCCTGGAGACACCCGAGCCGGGTCACTCCAGAACATTGAATTTCGCGCCACTTCTGACGCATATTCCACTTATGGTGAGTTTTTGGGGATGGGAAAGGTCCCAAAAACGCGATCTCCGGGCAGAAAAAGAATAATAATAATAATACTTAGAAAAACAATAGGTTTCCTCGCACGAAAATTCGTACCAGGACGCCGTTGGGTCCTGGCACTTTCGTGCTCGGGCCCTAATTACAGTACACAAATGCAACATTTAGCGGTACGTACGTCGGTGTTTACTACTGTTGCCAGGCGACCTAGTTTCCTTTCCGGTAACACTTGTTGACTTCCTGCTTATCCACAGAATATTCTGTTTGTATACCTCCTGGAGTTTTGGAGTATATTGCAACAAACAACGCGCTGAGCATAAACACCTCTGTGCGTGCTCGTAGTCATCTATAGTGGTTATTTGCATAAAAACACACAATTTAAATGATTTTGATTATTTAAATATTTGCTTTGATTAAAAAAAATCTCGATAAGTTGTTAAGTAAGTTAAACAGGTCATAATTTATTTTATATTGATGTGAAAACATCTCCTTCACACAACTGGATTTATTGAAGTTTCTCGCCAAAAACTAAATTTTACGAGATTATATCTGAACACATCATAACGTTGTAATTTACTTTCACCCAATTGTAATTTTGCTGAGCAGACTATGAACGCCTCATAATAATAACTGAATGGCACCTCCGTTAACGTTAGTTGCTCCGCTAATTAACCAAGCAGGACTGTGCTGCCCACCGGCCGCTAACAGCTAAAGTTAATAACTCTCCTCCTGCTGATTTCAACACAGATTTGTTGTTCACAGTGTCGCTTTATCAGGGAAAAATAGGGTGCGTCCCCTCAGGTTTAGTAGCGCCATGCTGTTGAGCGCTTTTTTTTTTCTCTGCCGTGTCTCCGGTCCAAAATAAAATGAAACATGATACAGCGTGCATATGCCTCAGTGTGCAGTGTAACTGTTGTAAAGCATCAATAAGAGGAGTTGATAGTCACGGAGGCATGAGATGCCAAGAAAGCGGACAACTACGGTTCTCTATTCCCATCACTAGCGTTTTCCCTGCCTGCCAAAGTGGCGGGTGCCCTGATGATTTCACCCGCCAATGTCAACAATTTACCGGCATTTGGCGGGTGGCAGGTGCTAATTTCAGACCCTGGTTCTATGTATAAGTTCTTTATGTTGGGTTCTAGGAGGAACCATCTGAAAGGGGTTCCAGGTGAAACCTTTAAAGAAAGGACCTACCAGGAACTATAAAGGGTT